>NC_135179.1:36497424-36764924 GCF_041146795.1 Maylandia zebra | reverse complement strand
GTGTGTGTGTGTCTGTGTGTGTGTGTGTGTGTGTGTGTTTAGGTGAATGAGACTTAGAAAGTACTTTGAGTGCTCAAATAGAGGAAAGAGGTGCAATATAAGTGTAAGTCCATTTACAAGCCAGATCTAACCACAAATTCCTACAGAGCTTTAAATCTGTACAATTTCAGCACCTTATCTGCCTGTGGTCACTTTAGGTCTTTGGACTGTGGAATGTTTTTCCTATACTGCTAAAGAAAACACACACAAGCACTGGGAAAAAATACAAACTTCACGCAGAACGCTTCAATCTAAGAACCTTGTTGTTGTGAGGTGACAGAGATCTCACCCCTGTCCCACCCATTCTAATTTTTTATTTTTTATTTCACAGGGTCTGTCTTTGCTTGCTAGTTCTCAGTTGCCTAAACATACCTGGGTACATACTGTTATGATACTACCCCGAGTCCAAAGCACAGACACAAAAGACGTGCACAGAGTTGCTGGAAATAGTGCAAACAGTTGTAATTGTGTCCTGTTTGTTTTCAAAATTTGCTGTGCTTTGTTGTGACCTGATGCTGTTTTCTGTCTATTTCTTTTACAGCTCTGGGGGATCATCAAACAGGGGTACAAATGCAAAGGTATAATTTCACTGGCTTCTTCTGTGAAGGTCTTCCAAGAAAACAAAAATGAATAGAGAGAAATAACAATTAGCCCCCTCTGAAATCATCATTGCTAAAAAATCCAACCTAACCTAAAGGGTTAGGTGCAAGATAAGTAAAAAAAAGCATGGTTTAAGGTCATCGTTAATAATGACTTACATAACCAACCTTATTTTTTTTAATGGTGAGGGCAGCCACTCTAGTTCTTTGTAACTTTAACCAGAATTTTAGAGGCGTCTTATAAATCAAATCAAGATTGTAAAGACAATGTGGCACAATCAAAAACTCAGAGTAGTGAAGCTTGATTTAGACATTTACAGCGAGTCTAGAGTCCGTTTGCGTCATAAGTTAATTTGCCCCTGAAGTATAATTCACACATAAGGTGAAGTGTTTCATCAACTATCATTCCTGTAGCCACAAATGTCAAACTTTATGCACTGAAATGGCTACAGGTGGGACACAAAAAGCAGTTATTACACACTATGCTGGTCTAAAATGCAAAATTGTATTTGGGTGGTGAGTCCTGTACAGTCCTGATTTATCCACGATCCTCTGAGGTGGACGTCCATTTGCAGAGAGAAAGAAATTTGACATTCACGTGATGTAGAGGCTAAATCAAGAGAAGGGTATGAGTTAGGCTGATGTGAGAATTTGTTGTTGCTGCCTATGAAGCTGCTGTTCCAACAACAAAGCAAGTTGATCTTCACATTAGAACTGCCAAACTGCCATGATACTATGGATACTTGAACACATTTGACTATATGCTTCTATTTTTGCTTTGCAGACTGTGGTGTTAACTGTCATAAACAATGCCGTGAGCTGCTGGTTCTGGCCTGTAGGAAGCTGATTCGCTCCGGCTCTCTGGGCAGCGTTTCTCCAGTCAGAGGAACTCACAGCTCACTGCCCAGCAGCCCCACGTTGCCTGCCTGTCAAGGTCATTTTTAGCTACTGCAAACACTGCATACACTCAAAAAAGTGAAAATGGGAGGTTATTACCTTTGCAAAAGTGTAACTTATAATTAGAACAAAATAATTTAATGTTTCTATGGTGCGTGCTTAGATCATATATGATCTGAACGAAATTCAACGACTTAACACTTGTTACATTTATTCTTGTTAAGATGACATGATACTATGTAGCAAGAGTTGTTAGTTGCCTGGAATTGTGATTTCAGAAGTCACGTAAGGTTTTAAACCACAGGAAAATCACTGGGGTTTTAGGAGGCAGAAAGCATACCCGAGCACTACTATAGTAAAAAAACTAATGCCTTTACCTTGTACATTTGATGCTTCAGCAGCTGCAACCAAGCCCAAATACCTGAGGTGTATCATGACACTATAAATAATTTGTTCACAGTCCTCTGTTTTGTGTTTCCTTTTTTTTTTCCAGATGAGGACGAGGTGTTTGAGTTCCCCGCTGTCACACCAGCAGTTCCAGCTCTCGACACTCAGTCCATCACCCTGATGACGGGCTCAGCCCAGAGAATCTCTGTGCGCCTGCAGAGAGCCACCATAAGCCAGGCTACCCAGACTGAACCACTGTGGCCTGAACATGCCTGGGAGGCGGCAGACAGTGGTGCTCACACCTTCCCCAAAATGAAATACAGGACTCACAGGAAAATGTCTAAAAACAAGGGTTTTGCCTGCTGGGAAAACCAGAGTGGCAGGCAGTACCAGGCAGGTTCTGCACCGCACTGCACTGGAAGCAGTGTAGACTCCCAGGAGAAGCCAGACGTCTCTGTAGAGCATGTACAGAACAGGGTTACACACAGAACAAAGGTAATGGAATAGATTATTTGTGGATTTTTATTCAAAAATCAAATTTTAGGCCGGAAGTGTTTCATTTGTAAAAGTCAAACCCCCAACAATTTGATGACCAGCAGAAGAAAACCTTTTTTTTTTTTTTTATTATTTTTTGGATTTGTTGCGTCTTTATATAAATCAATTTGAATTCAAATGAATTTAATTTTTTTTAACAGGAAGAGACCTTGGTCAGCAGTCCGGTTGGGTTGCGAGTAAAAAGGAAAAAACAGTGCATAGAGAGACAAGACCAAAGTTAATGACATTCAGTAGTGACATGTAAACACATCAGCAGTGGAAAGAAGAGAGGGGCTCAGTGCATCCTGGGAAGTCAACCAGTGTAAACCAGTAATAACTAAGGCATGGTTCAGGGTCACCCAATTCAACTAAGCTGTCTGTCTCCTGAACCCAGACTGATGGCTCTGCTTCACATTCTACTTTTGATTCTTTTTGGATTAGATAACTTATTACTGTGTGACTTAGGACCAGTGTTGGTCAAGTTATTTGAAACAATTAGTTAACCATTACTGATTACTTCTCCAAAAAGTAATCCCATTACTTTACTGATTACTTATTATCAAATATAAGTAGTTACTTAGTTACTTTTCAAAAACATGATACACAACCTGAATACGTAATAAAGCAATAGACCTTTGAGCCATATTCTACTTTTTCTGCATAATCCATCATATAAAATTGAATCAAATGGAAAGCCTCTTTCTAAAATTTTTTATTTGTTTTAATCTTTCAATTTTATGCACATTGCATTAAGCAAAAATTTTAATTATATGCAACAATCTTTGACTTGAAGAAATGTGTTTAACATTTAAACCTATGTTCTGCATATTCAATGATATAAAATATAATAATGTTTTGTGTTTACACTCGTTCTTTCAAATAGATGCAAGTAAAACACAGCAGGAAATAAATAAAATCATTCAGCAGCACTGAGTCCTGTCGCTCTTAAATCTATGTTCACCTGTTTAGCAGGAGTGAGGCGGGTGGAGGTTTGCTTGAAAACTAAAAGTAATGTAAGTACATCCATGCTTTAAATGCTGCATGGATGTACTCTCTCCCACATTCCATATCATTGTTGATCTGCACACCCTTACGTCATTGTCATGAGACACTTTCACAAACAAAATAACGACAATTTAGTAACGCAGTAAGGCAGCTTACGGGAAAGTAACAGTAATCTAATTATAGTGTGCGATAGTAATCCCTTACGTTATTCGTCACTTGAAAAAAGTAATCGGATTATAGTAACGCATTACTGCCCATCTCTGGTCTTTAGTTAAAATAAATAAAAAGTAAATAAATTGATGCCACCAACCCAAACACACATGTCTCTCCTCTTTCTTCCACTCCAGAACAGCTGACTCGGTTACAGTGGTGAGAAGCACTCGTGGAGATCCAGAAAGCCCCTAGTCGCTAAGACCAGGAGCTTCAGGGGGATATTCTTGGCTTTCTGAGGTCCCCCTTCAAAAACATGGAGTCATCATGTCCTCTCAAGACTTCAGCACAATACAGACAGAGCGACATAGAGCTGAAGTCAGGGAGAAGAGCTCTATAACATACAGTCTTTTAGCTCCAGGCAGAAAGGCACAAGATGAAGGATTTTCCTTATGGATTGTTGGCCAGTTGCTTTACATCGTCGAGCTTTCAAATGGAGCTCAGGAAGAATGTGAACAGAAATGATCTGGTGTTGGATTTTAATAAAGAGATGCAGCATCAAGATCCTGATGTCACATGATCATAGCAAAGGGAATTTTTTGGATGTTTGTATGTGTAGATGGAAATAAAAGGAAACAGAACCTGAATGTAAAGGGAAACCAACAGAACATTTAGCACAAAGACTCATGAAACAGCATTTCTATAGTGACAGCTGCAGAGCGGCCCACCTTAATTTGATCTTGCAGGGTTTTTTTCAGCAAAACAAATGCTGCAGACAACCTCAATCATTCTGTTGTGATCTCTGTCTCTCCCATCATTGATCTTTTATCAAAGATGATAAAAGCATTTTTTACAAATGCTGTACACCATCAAGTGTGGAAGGTTTCATAAATATGCGTTGTGCTTTGTGTTTTCCTATTTTTCTGTGTCAAAACAAATAAAAAGTACATATTTATGCAATGTCATGCCATTTTGTCTTTGCCATCTGAAGGGATGTTTTTCATTGTAATTTGATGTTTCCACTGACTTTAAAGTTAAATCATGTGTCTGATTTTGAGCCTGGCAGTGCAAGGTGCAGTCAGTCACACCCACTAACTAAGTTAGCTATTGCTACATCAACTTTAGTCATGCTGTTGTTTGTGAGGTCCTGTTGGGAAGCCTGAAGCTGAACATTTTTATCATCACCATCCTGGTCTTTATAGGACATGACAAGCGAGGGGTGGATCTGACGTAGAAATCAAGAAACAATGTATGCTGTGGTGCTTAAACAAAAATATATATTAAATATACTAAAGAGAAAGTGATCACTGTGCAACTCCTAGCAGAGTTCTGTCACATAAAAGCTTTATTGCTCCTGTAAATGAGTGCCATCTTGTGGCCACATTTGGTAATGTTTCTGGAAACTAGCTTTACTATGAGCCAGTGACGATTATTTCTAATGGTAAATGGCCTGTATTTATATAGCGCTTTACTAGTCCCTAAGGACCCCAAAGCGCTTTACATATCCAGTCACCCACCCATTCACACACCCATTGACACACTGGTGATGGCAGCTACATTGTAGCCACAGCCGCCCTGGGGCGCACTGACAGAGGCTTTAAGGTTGTATAGTGCAGATGCAGGCACTGTGGGGTTACCCTTATCAGTGCAGAGGCTGCAGCACTTGTAAACAATCATCCAGTTATTACTATTATTATGATAAACTGTTAGATCTGTTACCAGAGGTGTGGACTCGAGTCACATGACTTGGACTCGAGTCAGACTCGAGTCATTAATTTTATGACTTTAGACTTGACTTGAAAAAATGTTCTAAGACTTGTGACTTGACTTGGACTTTTACACCAATGACTTGGGACTTGAATTGGACTTGAACCTGTTTACTTGAAAAGACTTGATATTTTACCCCAAATATAAAATTTAACATGCATATTATATAGAGATTGAAAATGTGACGTCATTCACGGGTAGAACCGCAAAGGATTCTGGGAACTCGTGGCAAGAGGTACTAGCGCACACAGACTTTCAATTGAAATCAGTCACACAGCGATAAAAAGAAACACAAAAATGTCAAGAAGCTGTTGTATTATTAACTGCAATAGCCGGTCGCATGACAGCCACGGGAAGCCGACGGGTAAAGAGATCGGTTGTTATCGGATTACGTCGTTGAAGAGAAATTGTTCGAGCCATGTTTCCGAAGTAACAAAGACGCGACGGATGGCCTGGATTGCAGCCATTCAAAGACCAAATATAACGTCCCAGAACACTCCAGCTCACAGGTTAGTCTGCTCCAAGCATTTACACGAAGGTCAGTGTTTTTTAGTAGTTAATACGTCATTTTCATAACATAATTGGTGATATAGGTTACAAGCAAGTCTGGCGCTGAACAGAAATTGTCGCGCTATGCTCCTTTATTTATTGTGCATAAATAGTGAATTGTCCTGACACAATATTGCGTTTCGCTTCTGTTATTATGGTACACTGACAAAAACATATACTTTTATTCACAGGATAAAACAGGTTTTTGTATCACTAATTGCCCAGTGCGATTACAGCATACAATATTATTGTCACTGCTACATTTCTGTGATGGGTACCAGAAATTATTTCCACTACTAATTAATTATCGTTGAGCTCAAAGGTCCTATTAATAAACGGTTAAGGAATGTGTATTTATGACGACAGTTTGTGAGACTGGTAAACTTATGATACGTACGATGGTCTTTCGTTCTACACGGTGCATTTCAAGGTCCTGCACCCATCCGTCGGTAAACTGTACCTGGGCTTGTTGCAGTG
The DNA here is from genome assembly GCF_041146795.1 of Maylandia zebra. Taxonomy (NCBI): domain Eukaryota; kingdom Metazoa; phylum Chordata; class Actinopteri; order Cichliformes; family Cichlidae; genus Maylandia; species Maylandia zebra. The sequence goes on along the minus strand of NC_135179.1, from coordinate 36,758,520 downwards.
ACCTGAAGTTACTAAACTTCATGAGTGTATGCACTCACTCCAAGAACCGTATGATTATAAATATGCATATAAATATGCTACGATGAGATAGCTGACTTCATCTAACTAGCAAATGTTGTCCAGGCTACGTTGGTGATGCAGTTTTTTTTAATGTGTATGATATTTTTGTCATGCGATTTTAAAGCCGGTCCTACAAGCGCATCCAAGAATAACATGCAGCTTATCTCAGAACTGTCGGTGAAAATTATTCTTGGAGCTAGGTTTAATTGAGCTGCATTTTAAAGAGGTGCAATTTCACAATTTGTGTATATTTTCTACGTTCACTATTTTGTCATGTGTTGAGAAAAACACAGATTTAAAAATTACATGGTCTAATATTTACATTTAGCATATAACTGCAACATGCTTTTTTTCGTTTTTTTGAATGACTCGAAAGGACTTGAAATTCAAAGTTTCAGACTTGTGACTTGACTCGGACTTTTACACCAGTGACTTGAGACTCGACTCTGACTTGCCTGACATTACTTGAGACTTGACTTGAGACTTGAGGACAAAGACTTGAGACTTACTTGAGACTTGCAAAACAATGACTTGGTCCCACCTCTGTCTGTTACTACTCCTTCAATGAGAGGTCTGGACCTTGACCAGGCGTTACCACTACAGTTCTTTGATTCTTTTCTTTGTCAACCATTCTACTGTAGGTATGATGGTGTGCTTGAGAAGTAAACAGTGCAGTCAATATATTTGGTACAACTGCGGTAACAAACAGTTTTATTAATAATATAAATGTTTTTTAAAATGCAAGTAATAAAAACATCCATTAGTTCTAGTAAAAATAAAGAGTGGACAGGCAGAGGTTGCAACATAGTGTAGGTCACTATTGAAGCTGCTATAAGCGATTACACAACAGGATGTCCTGGTGGCAAGACAGGACCAGTTCACCTTTTTTTAAATAATTTTTTTCCCGTTTACTCACTATTATTGTTGTTGTTGTTGTTGAATGAATAATTCATTTTCTGTCTTCATTTTCTTTTTTTACAGCCCCATTTTTAGCCCTACAAAGTAACATTCTGATATCCAGAAATATACCAATCAGGAAACCCCTGGAGTAGTGAAACATCTGATTCACTAGGCCGACTTCATGACAGGATCTCCAACCACTGAGAGCAATGTAAACAAGGATGCTTTGCATGATGTTCATGGTCTGTTCGCCTTGTAATTGGAAGGTTGCTGGTTCGAGCCCCGGCTCGGACAGTCTTGGTCGTTGTGTCCTTGGGCAAGACACTTCACCTACCGCCTTCTGGTGTTGGCCAGAGGGGCCGATGGCGCGACATGGCAGCCACGCTTCTGTCAGTCTGCCCCAGGGCAGCTGTGACTACAACTGTAGCTGCCTCCACCAGTGTGTGAATGTGAGAGTGAATGGGTGGATGACTGGGTGTGTAAAGCACTTTGGGGTCCCTAGGCGGGACTAGTAAAAGCGCTATACAAATACAGGCCATTTACCATCGATGAAGGTCTGGAGTCCAGCTCAGAGCTGGCAGACCTCAGTCTAAGGACAATAAAGATGGTGTCAAACTTTGGAAATCACCAACCACCTTACTCAGACTAATATTGTTGATTTGAACACTGCCACCTCAAGCTTCCCTTTCAACTTCTCGGGGTTGTTATTTATCTTTTCAGATCCTTCCAGCAAATGTCTTCTTCTATTATTAATACTGGCACCTAATTACATCATCTAATTAAATTCTGTAATTACACACAGATCTATTTATGTGTATCAGTATTTCTGTATGAGTGCATGGGTACGTGTATATATAGATAACACTATGCATGAATATACATATATTAGTATAGGTATGTGAGCAAAATTGCATGCACGTTTGCATCTGTGTAGATGAACATATCAGGCTCATCACAGTTGAGATTTCAATTCTATTTTTCTCCCATCCAGGACAAGCTGTTTATAGCTTTTCCTGTTACCCTTGTATGTCCTCGTCTTGTGCTACTGTTGTAAAAACTAAACAAAAACAAAGTAAGCTAAATATACTATGGGAGCAGTAATTAGGCCTTGGTTACAATATAAAGTGTAACCAAAATCAATTACGTAGTATTATTATAACCATAAAAATATCACATTTTCTGTGGTTGGCAATTATCAGAAGCCCAATTCCACACACCGTGGATTCCTGAGAAAGTGCTTGGACATTAGTCCAGCTCCAACTTCTCTTCAAAGAACGTGTAGAATCCTTTAACACACTCACTTTACTGCAGCAAGTGTGAAAGCATTTAGGTTGGACAAAACCCAGAGTATAGCTACCAAAGGTACATTTACTACACTTCACACATCTGTCCTGAATGTGCCTCCATTTTTGAACAAGAGGAAGTGACCTACTGTGCATGTACAATTTTATTTACATTGCAAACACCTCATGTGTCCAAAGACAGCAAAGTCATGTCCAAAATCATATGAAGCTGAACAGACATCAGATCGGAAAGAAATGAAAGGAACTTGTGTGGGTCAGTCTTTCTCTGCAATCACCTGCAGTGAAGTGACAATGAAATTAAAGAATTTGGAGCTTTTTGTCACTGCTGTTTATTGCACTGTATGTTTTAATGCAGTTAGCACTAAACTGAAATTAGACCACACAAATCCACTGTTGGCTTAATAAAATCTTTATAAAGAACAAAGCTAATTTCACAAAGTATCTCAGAGATTTCGTTTTTGACAAATCATTGTAATAAAAGACATGAACAGATCCACAGGAAACAATTTAAAAGTATCCATAACTCATTGAGCACACTGTCAAAGGCTGACGAGGTGCATGCAAGCTACCTGGATTTCATCCTAATCATTTCAAATTTTACTTTTTAAACAAATGGAGACCATAAGTACAAATGCTATAGAGTAAAGCAACATTTCCCAGTATGACTGACGAGTCTCAGAGTGTCTCAGGTGTCGCCCAGTAACCTACACAGAAGGTTCACTGTGGCTGCAGCACTTATTCAACAGAATAAGTAACAAGGTATTAGTCTTCAGGCGTAAGGTCAAACAGATGTTTATTAAAAAATAAAAATAAAAACTACAAAAAACCCAAAATGGGGAGAAAAAAAAAAAAAAAAAAAAAAAAAAAAGCACACAGAGCCTAATGCATTCATAACACAGCAAAAACTCATCCTTTGGCTTCTGATCAGTGGGCGATAACTGCTAACGGGATCGCAGTGAGAAGGCAAACCACAGTGCACATATACATCTATAAAAACAAAATGTGTTGTTGAAAGCCCCTTTCTGGCTTGCTTTTACAAATTAAACATGCAGCCATGTGATATGGTACGATTACAGCATATCGTCATCATCTCCTCCTCCGTACATGTCGGCCAGTTTCTTGAAGCGAGGGCCCCATTCATTGAGGCAGTCATAGTTCTGGTCTCCACTGCTTGAAGAGTTCAAAGAGGAGAGACTTCCTGCATCAGAACCACCTCCCTCATAGTCAAACACCAGCAGGGAGTCATAAGGGGGTGCTGTTGGGTCGTTGTCTGCAGCCTTCAGATTCTGTTGGAGGAAATTTTACACAACTTACTTCAATTACCTCACATGGAGCACAATAACGTAACAGAATAATAAACGTGACCATTATCAAAGCACAGACATGATGTACTCTTAGCCAAAACATCCATCTTCTGCCACTTGTCTGGGAGCAAGTCAATTAAACAACTCCCTCTTTTTCTTCTCTTAAAATAAATAAATTAAGATTCCCGTCACCATGACTGCTCCAGTCATGGCTCCCAAAGTAATGCCATCCAGCTTATGTCTAAGATTTTAGAGCAGGTCACCTACCAATCGGAAGGTTGGTACACTGCAGACCAAATATCCTTGAGCAAGATACTAACATGTGTGATAACATTAGACAAAAAGCAATGAAAATGTATGCACTCCCTTCAAATGACATAAGTGCTTCCATGAGGCAGTAAGAGCTGCTTAGGTTCCCATTTTCTGTAATACTGTGGTCAATGTTATCAAATGATGCACTGAATTCACACCTCAGTACCACATTTCATTAAGTTTTAAGGAGCTTTAGAATCTCACTCACATCTTCAATGAAGTTGCCAATCTCCTCGGGGTTGGCAGGCCGTGGCCGGTACTGAGGAGCAGGCATGAAGTTTGGCACCACTTCATTCCTTAACACATCGGGCCGGTTGTCCAGGCCACGGTGGAGAACACTCAGGTCATAATCCTGAAAGAAGGCGATTTAATGATGCATTATTACATGGAATATTTTTGCTGTACTTCTGCAATCCACTCTCTTCATCCACTTAGCCCATTGTCTACTCAAACTTTTCTATCAGTAAAAAGCCTGGGTCAAATCACTGAAATGGAACAAATTTGATCAGCCTTTTTAAACATTTCATCTCAAAAAGAAAATCTCAGGTTTTCTGTTCCTGAGACTTGTGTGTGTGCAGCTTTGATTAATGTGTAATCAGAATGAGTGTCCATTTACCTGATCATCCTCGCCACCTCCTTCTTCATCGTAGTAATAGACGTTGTCTCTGACACCATCATCCAGCAGGAGTGGCTCCTTTTTCTCCCTTTTCCTCTGTTTTGTAAACAGCAGCACTAGCAGCAACAGCGCTGAACACAGAGCACAACGTTTAGCACACAGTAACCAACCAAATCCTACTTAGCTGGGAAAGGAAAGAGATGCACCGTCCTGAGACTACAGATGTGTGACTCACCGAGCAGCAGGATGGCTCCAAGTATTCCAAGGATAAGGGGCAGGTTGCTGGCAGCTGCACCATAGCGTCCTGGACCTGAGCATGCAGTGAAGTCTGTGCCCCTGCAGTCACACACTTTAGCTGTGATGATGTTGTCCTGCCCCAAGCCATGTTTGTCTGCCACTGTCAGTATAACACTGTACTCTCCACTGGGCAGCTCAGCGGCTAAATTCAAGATGATGCCCGTTTCTGAAATAAGACAGCAGATATTTTACTTAATAATTCTGTGTTGATGGATTTGCTTTGTCTCACTTTCACCTAGCTTTACCACCTCTTCAAAGCCACGTTGCACCAATTACTCTAATCTCAATGTTCAGTGGTGAACACTGAATCATGTCCGACCTAAACAATCCTGACATTTGCAAATCACATGTTAGCAGGAAAAATACATATTTTGGTTTCTGAACCAAAATATTTAAAAGTCTGGCCATCTTATCAGTTTGTACTTGTCACATGTTAGCAGTGTACATACTGGTGTCGTTCATCCTAGCGGTCCAGTTGGTCTTTGACATGCCCTGTAAAGACACCGAGTAGGGAGGTCCAAATTCTGGTCCGTCTTTATCTGTTACTGACAGCAGCTGAGGAGCTGGATCCTTGTTGCACACCTGAGGAAACAAAGTCACAGTGAAGCTTTCCTTCATGCTGATGACCATCCTGTAGTTGGAAATCTTACAAACACACCCATCCTGCACCACAATTAGACAAGTTCAACACAAAACGATTCTTGAGCTATTGGAAATAAGACACACCTTGATTTCACGCTCTTCAATAAATGGAGCATTGTCATTGACATCTTCCAGCTGAATGATCAGAGTACCAGTTCCTGTAGCCGGGACAGCATCTGGTAACAGAACAAACATCAGGAGAACATTTATTACAACGATATTTCACTTTATTGAAGAAACCCAAGTTCATAGTAATGCACACAGACTTTCCTCTAGACCTCTGATCCTCATAACTGGCACTTAGCTTTTAAAACAAAGATTTGAGGGCTAAAACTAATGGCTAAGATCAAATTAATTACTGAATTACTAATTATTAAATTTTTCAAATTAAGGGTTGCAATGTTATTAGTTGGGAATGTCCCAGGAAAGGCCGTTTGTGCTGGAATTTGAAAAAAAGATTCCATCATTCAGTGATCAGTCTGTGCAACATAGGATTTCTTGTCCTGCAACTTTATCGGGACATTATACAGGCTAGTCCAACTTATCCAATTTAACAAGTGTTCCTCCATAACTTTTCAGAAATGGGAATTTTATTAAAAGTTATAAATTGTAATAGTCTTAACTGCCACCTACCATTATCATAGGCACCAATGGTTGCAGTGTATCTGTTGTTTGTGACAAAGATACCCTCTCTGTCCATGGACGCTCTCACTTTAATAAGACCTGTGTCCTTGTCCACGTTCAGCCAGCCTGCTGGGTCAGTCAATATTTTGTACCTGTACAAGACAGTCACAGAAAAGATGGTAATACTGTGCAGGCAGGATGATTAGAATTAGCATGTTCCACAATGTGATACAGTGGAACCCCGACTTACGAAATTAATTCGTTCCCGAGGGTCTTTTGAAAGTCGAAAGTCGAAGCACCCATCGCGCGTTTTGACTGAGGCGATGCTGAACAATAGGCTATAGGCTAATTGCTAACCAGAACAACAATACGTCGTTCAAGTGGAACAGCGAAGCGCAAGTATGGAAGCCAAGGGGTTGTCACATGAATCAGAAGGCATTGTGTGTGGGCTCAGCCAATCAGAGCCAGTGGATTTCGTTACTCAGGCATTTTGCCATAACACGGGCAAAAATATTGCCGTTCAGTGCCTTCGTAACTTGAATTTTTCGTGAAACGGGGTATTGGTAAGTCGGGGGTTCCACTGTATTTGATTTTGAACATCCTCCGCTTTCTCCTCAGGCTAAATACACGGTGCAAGAATTAAACACATTAACTGTTACAGGGTTCTCACATCATTTAAAAATACTGGTGGCCACTAGGTACCATCCATCAGCCTCCTAGTAGATGCAGCTATGGTAGGAATTTGAATGTCCTAAGTTGCCTCATTCTTGGGTTATCGGATTCACAAACTTTGGTGTCCACAGCGCCTGTCCAGCAGGGTGGTGACAATACCCAATGAGCTTTTTACAACTAAGGAGTTAAAAAAAGCTTTAAGACCTTAATGATACAAATTAATTAATTAATTAACTGTATTTGGGTCTTTTATAAGCCTAATATTCTATTATGGTATACAGCTATTCAGTGTTTTATCGCTATAGACAGTATTCTGTAATTATATCTGCCACACATGAGGACAGTGAATCAATTTTGACCATCAAACAGAACAAGGAATCTAAAACATTTATCTAAGACATTTATCTATAAGGAAATTTAATATTTGCAGCACTTATGAGGTCAGTGATACATTCTCTTTAGCAGTAGAAAGTCTCTCCCCCACCCCCCGACTTACGAGACTGTCTGCTTGCGTGCAGTGTCTGGGTCTGAAGCAGTGTACTGCACCACGGCTTCATCCACAGCAAGGTCCTCTGGTTTTACCACAAGAATCTCCTTTGGATCAAATATTGGAGCTTCATTCACATCTCTCACATTCACCACCACTGTGGCGGTAGAAGTGACCACAGAAACACCAGGAGCAAAAGGAATCTCATTCTCCACTGAAACCAACAGAGTGTGCTTGCTGGCCCTCTCGAAGTCCAGCTCCTGGTTGGAAGGAAGAGAGGAGAAAGAAAAACACACACACAAAATAATTACTTTGATTCCATCACATCTTAAATGAATAGTGTTTAATGTCATTACACTTTATGGGTGTTTATTAAAACTGAAGAATGTACACATATATCACTCACTCACACACACACTTGTGAGGATACATGAAATCACAAAAATGCTGCCATCAAATGACACAATTATCTTCCAATATTATGAATGAATTCCTGATTTTCTTCCTACCTTTGCAGTAGAAAGGATTCCTTCATGTTTGTTAGTTCCTGTTTTTACAGTGAAAAGTCCATCAGGATCACCACTGACGATCTTGAACTTGGCGTTCCAGGCTGGAGTTTGTGGTTCATCCTCATCTGTTACCATCATCCTAACCACCACAACATCCTTTTTGTTTTCATCAACTGTTGCAGTATACTGTGAGAAAATAAAGGATGAGTCAGAAATCACAGCAGTGAAAACAGATCTAAAGCCTCCTAACTAGGAACGGCGAATAATGGCCTCATTTTGTAGTCTGTGTCATTATATTAGGTTCATTACTTAATGCAAGTCTACAACTGTGGAGTCCATAAATTTAATTCGCTATGCATGTGGTAAAATATTGTTTTTAACTGCATTTGTACATTTCCCATGTGCTGTCAAAGACTGGGTTTTTGCTGTGTCAGAATGTGTGAGTGCAACATTAATAATGCAGTTAGATACAGGATGAATGTTCTGCTTTAACAGTGTGAAAAAGCAGCAGTTAAACAGGAAGTTTCCAGTTACTTCATACTTACTGAGCTCTGAGTGAAGACTGGAGCGTTGTCATTGCTGTCCGTCACCGTGAGGATGACTTTGGTTTGTCCAGTTAACCCTTCTCCTGCCATATCTGCTGCTTGCACTGTCAGAGTGTACTGTGGATATTTCTGGTAAGATACAGACATCAGCTCATCAACAGGAAGGAAGAAACACTGACATCGGTTTACAGACTGTAACAAAGCCTTCAGACGGACTAAAGCTCTTCATCTATGAAGGCCGATTCTGCTGAAAAGCTGAAGCTAAACTCATTTAATATTTTGCTTATGACAAACATGATGCTGTTGAGAGCCTTGGTCAAACTGTTAGAATAAAGTATTTCTTGACCATTTGGCACGAGGCTGTTTGTTGAAACTGACTTCACAGAGCAACAAAGAGGTTTATGATGCTGCACCAGAAACAGCTCTGATCTCCTGTAGTCTGGACAAACTATTTATACTTGGCGAATAGTTTGTCAGACTAGTCTGTGTCTTCCATGCAGAGGTATGACACAAACCAGAAATGTAGACAGAAACTAACTATACTTTAGAGGCTGTGTCTAGTTTTACTGTCAAAAAAAAAAAAAAAAACCCCACCATGTTTTTTTGCAGCACCCTCTTTGTGACTGATTTCTAGCAGTGACAGGCAGACTACTGATCCTGATTCATTACAAAATGTTTTTTCAGCCCTTAGGTGTAAAAGGACACTTGTGTTTGAAATGTGTTTAACAGGTCTTACCTCTCTATCCAGTCCTCTACCAGTGATTCTGATGCTTCCAGTAATTGGGTTGATTTCAAACATGTTGTCAGTGGGCAGCGGTGGGTCCTGGTTCAGAATACGATAGCGGAGCTCTGAGTTGTCAGTATTTGGCTCATCGTTGTCTTTGGCCTCAACCTTAACCACCTCCGTCCCTGGAGTGGAGGAAATAAAAAAGAAGTTCCTGAAGGTCTTCACACTGCTTCATTTACAAGATTTACTAAATAAAATTGACTTAATGCAAACGTCTGCTAATTTCCTTCTAACCCAAATCCTTCTCTGGTGCTTTAGGTGTCATTCTGATTTTCTTTAAATCTCTGGGTATCTTGAAATTCATTAAATATAGTGGATAAGTATTAGAAACACGAACAAAAGCAAAGAAAACTACCCAAGTCCAGAGGCAATAAGGTTTCTATACATACCGATGGCCGTGGCCTCAGCAACATCGGCGTTGTACTCCACCGTAAAATAAGGTTTGTTGTCGTTCTGGTCGATCACAATGACTATAATCTCCATGGGATCCTCAGCTTGTCCTGCTCCGTCAACCATAGCATGTGCTTCAAACTACACAGGCAGAAGATTTTAAGTTTATACACACACACACACACACACGATCAAAATGCAATCATCAAGTACACACATGGAAAAACATTTGGACAGAGTGAGGATGATTACCGTGTAACTGGGTATTTCCTCTCTGTCGAGTGGTTGTGTTACATACAGATTGCCCGTTTCTCTGTCCATTGTGAAACGATCAACAGGAGGCAGATCAGCTCCAGGACCAGTGATGCTGTAAAAGAGCTTCTTTTTTTTATCGTCACTAGAGCGGATCTGGAAAAACAAACAAAAACAAATGAAAAACACAACAGGACTAATTAAGATCACTCTCACCATCTAAAGTAACTGTTAAATAGTAAAGAGGCTGTGCATTAGACTCAAATTCAAGAGATTTCTGGTTATTTTGATATATAGAGCAGAAGGACTCCTTGTGATCTCAAATCAAAAAGATTGTTAGATTCTCTAAGCATTTTGGGCACACTATAATTACTCATTGTAAATAATCTGAGTTATTAGCGTAGTGTTATCGTCAACCAATTTACTCCAGTTTTAGTTAATTTTGTGTGTCACTGTTGCCAAGTTCAAAACACTCCATACCGCAGGATTAAGACCCTATAGTATTAGAAAGAAATCACAACAATCAGCTGATCTCCATGAGTAAACACTTGTCACCGTGAGAAAGCAAACTCCCTTTTAACTAGAGAAATGTCCAACAGAACCAGGTTCAAGGACAGGGAGCCATCTGCCACAAATTGTTGGGGAGTGAAAGTTAGGAGTAGTGAGAGATGGGACAAATTTTAGCATTTATAAATTTAAAAAATAAAAACAATTATACCTAAGAGACAAATACATCTTTCACTTGGCACTTAAGTATCAACTTTTCTGACTGCCAACAACATATAGATCTTTACTTGTGCCTTTACACTTCACTTGCGTTACTCTAAAGTTAACTGATAGTCATACTAAGAATTACTTATGACATCCAAGAAAAAAAATTAAAATAAAATAAAAAAAGACATGCGGACTGCAGAGGAAACAACAGCGAGATCCTATGCAGAAATAAACATTTAAAATGCAGTTTATTGTCAAATTAACCACAAGGTCATTCAGTTCACCTTACCTGAGCTACTTTCAGGGGATAGGTTCCTCTCTTATTCTCAGTAACACTGAGCGGAGGAATAACCCAGTCCCTTTTCCTCCTCCTCAGCCCTCCACCAGACTTGGGAAATTGCAGAACGGGCACTTGTGGCTCAGCGGCATTCTGGAAGAACATACAGACAGCTTTTTTAGCAAGAGCTTGGATAGAACACCACTCAGAACTTAATTAAACTATGAGGAGGAGCACAGACGTTCTCAGAATGAGTTTTAAATTATTTTCAGACTATGATGGGTCTGTGTCTGTCCAGAGTTAACATCAGTTTCAACATCTTAGCCATGAAGGCCAATGAGGCATTATCGTGTCCTACCAAGCAGGACATGTTGATACTCAAGTTTGTGAATCTGATAAATTATATGTAGCCTCACGAGTTAAGTTGCCATCTGTTGTATCTACTAAAAGTGTCAGAAACAGGCATTTTGCATGTATCGATTCCAAATGTACTTTTCATTCATGCCCCATTAAACGGTGTCTCTAAACCCACCTCTGTGTTGTTAATAGAGTCCACTTCAGTACTGTGATGCTGAATGTTGAAGTTTGTGTGGGCTCCATGGTGGTGCTTTCCACGGTGATGCTCAGGGTGAACGACACTGACTGGAACTGTTATTTTGTGACCATGAGAGTCCCAGGAGTGGATGAAGAAGTTCCGGTGTCCTTTATGAAGAACAACCTCTCTGTTTACCTGGAAGGTAAATAAATAAAAATATATATATATATATATATATATATATATATATATATATATATATATATATATATATATATATATATATATATATATACACATATATATACACACAAAACCTTTAACAGAAATACAACATGCATTCGTTAGACTAAGTCCTCACAAATCTTACTTCAATATCTTCTTTTCTAAACTAACCCCAACTTTGCTGTCAGGTCTGTCAACTCTACTTACCGTTAATGTACCATCTGCCTTTACAGTAAAGCGACTGTCATCAGTGCTGAAAAGAATTACTGTGCGCTCTGTGCAGTCAGTGAAGCCCACTGGGAAAGGATAGGAAAGAGTTAATCATTATGAATGTGGTACATATAGTGAAAAATCTGGCAAGTTTTTTGTATTCAAAGAAAAGCGACAGACACCACTCCCTCTTCCTTAACAAAAGCAGCATAAGTGACTGCAAGATGACTAAATGGTTTTTAGCTCTGACAGTAGCAACACTCAGTCAGGTTAACATTATTTACTTTTAACAAAGACGTCAAAACCACACACACACACAGACACACGTTTTATTTGAAGTAAGTACACATTCTCATACAACCATCAACCTCAGTTTGACGGTTTAAATTGGTAAAAATATTAATAAAATTTGGCGTTTACCTCAGGTTGTCATTTCAAAAAGCAGTAAAATTGCCAGTGCAGAACAGATTTTTTCTGGTTTCCAGTAAAGACAACATAACTACACAACACCTCACTTCCCACACCTTTCAGGGGACCATGCTTATGAAAATTACATATTGACAACGTAATGTTAATCCATTCTTCATTCCTTTCATTTACTTTAAGACTTAACATAAATTGTTAAATTTCTGCGATTGGTAATTCATTTTTAGGATACAAGAAAGAAGAGGGGGGGATAAACAGCCTTGACTTGAACTAAAACAATTCATAGAATTGTCTAAACCTACGTATTCTTAGACAACAGCCTATTAATATAAAACTATCAAGACATGCAGTCAAACTAAAGCAGTATTGGAAGAGGAAAAGGTTGTATTAATGCATCTGTAATAACCATAGGCCAAGAAAGCTAAAACAATGTTTATATTTTAGTAGGGTTGGAACCATCAATCATTTCGAACCAACTATTCTACCCATTATTCACTGCTCCTTATAGAAGTATTGTGGAGTAAGTGTTTGGTTCACTACAGCCTTTTCTCATTACTGCCTACTCAACTTGATTTTTAGGTTGCAGTACTTTTGGCACCTACTCTAGGGCCCTGTTGGCATCTACTCTTAATGACATTTTACTGAATTGTATTGAAAAAGGACAGAAACTGACATATGATGCCCAGATATAGATTTCTGCAATATTTTCCTAAATAAACAAGGTAAAGCTGTACATACATTTACACAGCGTTTTAATCTGATTATCATAAATTGCTTGTGTCTTAAAAACCCCCATCAAAGTGGGTAATTCAGTAGAGACCATTGATAAAGAAACGAATATTCACGCTAAAGCAAACATGCATAACCACAACCCATTTAAAAAAACAAAAAAACAAAAACTGTTTAAGTCTGTTTATAAGAAGCTTTTAAAAACCTTTCAGTTAACTGAAATCAAAGAAAACAGTTCCTTTTTTAGAGTTTCACTTGAATAGCAAAGCCTGTAAAACAGGTTCGGGGATACTGCTCTGACCAGCAGGTAAAAGTAACAGAATCAGAGTGAGAGCAGGCTGAGACATGTTTGGGTTTCAACTAAGAACAATGTGCCCAGCTAATCTGCTGAAGGCCATCTGGGCTGGAGGAGTCCTTTACAACAGCAGAGTTGTTCCATGTAGGGCTGCAACTCAGGTCTAAACCCTCCGACAGTTTCATACAAACAAATCTGTAATGTGAAATGATACTAGACAATAGAAACAAATACCCAAAAATAATTTCATTTAGATTATGACTAAGAGTAACGCACCATCCAGGCAGAAAACATTAACATCCAAATCAAACACGTTTAAAAACACCCATGTACGAGCCTACACTGGGTTGCTCTTACCTTTGCCCAGCCTCATGCCCGGCCTCAGATGTTCCCTGGACACTCTGAAAACCAGCAGCTCTGACTCAAATCCAGGCACACATGTTGGCCTGTTAGCTCTCTCTAGTGCTGACACCTAGGAGAGGAGCAACAGTTTCAGTTAGACGTACAATAAGACTTCAGGCTTATAAGAGTTCGAAACTGAATAACTACATGTTTTTAAAAAAAAAAAATCAAAAACTTGAAATGTTTTCAGCATTGAAAGGTCAGGATTTTAGGTTTTTCCTTAAACTGAACAACGTGCAGCTTTGAGCTGTTGTTCAGAAAATGCCTTGGCAAAGCATTGCGCTGCTTAATATACACAGTTTAAACACTAAATAAAGAACAAAATAACTGTCACTTTAAATACTAATGAAAATGTGTCTAACGCCCCGTGTAATTATATGAATGAATTGAAATTGTGCCTGTAAGCCAAATGGCTTTTCATTTCATTTTAAAATCCCAAAAACGATATTACTTGGATGATAGTCCTTTTTCTCTTTTACATTAATGAATCTTTTTACAAGTGCTTCTCGATATGTGTAAGCGAAACAGACTGAAGTGAACAAAGCTGAAACCACAACTCTGAACTGGAAATTAACCTGCAGACAACGTCATGAGCGGAATCAGGGCGAGGCTCGCTCACAACCTCGAACTCTTCGAGGCGGAAGGGTATGAAAAGAAAAAGAAAGACGGCCTAAACCTCCGCGTGTGTTCTGCGGTTTCGACACTGTTTTAAAATACTTTTTTCTTTTTTTTAAATATTTGTTGCAGATTGCTCTGCGGAGAAAGCTGCTACACACAATAAGGATTTTAGACCCCCACAAGTTCGTTTGGCCCACTAGTCCCAGCAAGTACCATAGCTGATAAAAGTATTTCTTTATTAAAATCGAAGGCTACTTCACGCATAAAGAGGTGCCGAAATTATTCCGCGAAGAAAAGAAAGAAAAGACTGCTTGTGAGATACCCGGTGTTGTCCAGTTCAATCAAATAAGTAACAGGATTAACCGACATTTATTTTTTGTGACTCAAAGTAGAAGGGACAGTGAGAGAATTGAGCACCGATGGCAAAATATTAACCAAAAGAGGAAGTCTCACCTGGAAAACGACGATTAAAGCACCAAAAACCGCGAACAATGCGGTCCCCATTTGTCTAAGTCGTATTTTTAGTATTCCTCTCGAGTACACAGCCAAAAACGAAAAGAATCCTAAATATATTCCTCTTTGAACTCGCTTCTTGGCGTCTTCCTGTTGTCCCCTGAAGGTAGTTTCTGTAACTGAGACTCGACTCTGCAAGGCGCTCTTTCAGGTACTTTCAGCACATGACGTCAGCTTACAGGTGCGCAGGTTCCGTGTTCCTAATATGGTCATCCCAGCCCGTCACACCTGAAGTGACAGGAACAAGTAGTTTCTGTTCATAAATAATAAATAGAGACACAGCGGATAGTAGCAGCGGACAGCGTTATTATCAGCAATGATCTGAGTCTGAGTTCAGTCAGCCACATTCGGGAGCTCTCAGTCTCATTTCCTCTTACTGATAATCTGTCTCTCACTCCCCATGTCTTTCTCACACATGCACACACACTGACATTCAGACTTTATCCACAGTTGCTTACTAAGAATCACTAAAAAACACGTGAAGCTGCTGACAGAAAACCATCTTTCATTTGTAAAGCCAACCAACAGTGTTATAAAGTCATTAGTGTGAAACCAGCCTAAAAAAAACACAAATGACTGTCTGAAAACCAGTGGATGTATTCAGCTGAGTGTTGAAAGGAAATCATTGACAGTGTCCCCGAACAGAAGCCAAATACAGAATTTGATGATACAAATTTAAGCATTCAGCTTTATTTGCTTCAGTTTTCACTGTCATCTGAATACACAACATCCCATTTGCTAATAAGCTGTTGTAAGCGTACCCACTGAAGTAATGCTATGTGCTGATAAACATCAGTAATTGATACTGAAGAAAAATGGACTTTTCTCATCCATGCTGTTCTTACCCTCACAGTCTGAAAGCATGTGACTGAGAGAATGCACTACTACTTTATTTTAAATGGAATTTCATTTATTCAAGTCCAATAGTTTAAGTGAACAATGTTTGTAGTAGTCTCCAGCAATAGTTCTCCAGGTTTCTTGAAGGACATTGTAAAGTTCTTCTTTAGATGTTGGCTGCTTTTTCTTCTGTTCTGTGTCAGGACTATCTTTTTGGGGTCTTTCTGTTGTATTCCTGCTTCAGTAATATTGAGATTCGGGCTCTGGGAGGTCAATCCATCATGGATAGTGTTCCACTGTATGTTTTTCTATCTGGGCCTGCTTTTACTGCATTGGCAGTGTATCATTGGCATGCTGAAAAAACAAAGCTGTTGCCAACCAGATGCTTTTTAGATGGTAGATCAAAATCTGAGGATACGTTTCAGCTTTAATAAGACACTCACTGTTGTATCTCTTCTCCTGACAGTCCTCACATTTTTAAGGATACACTCCACAACATGCAGAGATATGCCAAGATATTCTAATAGCATTTTAACAGAAAAACTAAAATTTTATACCTGTCACACTGTGTCCTTTGTCATTTTTCTTTTTTACAGAATCAACTAAAGAAACGGGAACAATTATGTGTTTTTGTGATTAACAAAGTGCTCAAAGATTTGGTTTTACCTGTGCTATTTGTCAACTAACACCGATTCACCTGTGTTACTTGCCGTTTTATGCTTGACTGAGTAATATATAAAGAAATGAGGAGTAGATCAAGACTGTTTGCACAGGACTGGATATCAGAGATTGTAGCTTTCCTAAAATGCAGCCACAAAAGGATATAATAGTATTACCAGCTAACATCTGGCAGACACAAACAAATGCTTGTTGAGTTAAATGGTAATTAGACTGATTCTTATACAGCGTTTTTCTGCTCTCCTGGAGCCCTCAAAGCGCTTTATACAACATGCCACCTTCGACTATTCACACAAGCACTTTCTTCTATGCTTCTAAGCACTTTCCAGCTAACCTTCACACACATTCATACTTGAGGGGGGTTAAGACTACACTGAAATATTTAAGTCCACTGGGTTTCCTTAACCAAAACAATGCCAAGATGTGTGAAAAGTAAAAAAAAATAAACAAGAGCCCTAACCCTAATTACTTTTCCAAGAAAATAGAAACTTGATGGAAGCTAGCAGCTAACATTAGCTTACTCTTTAGCTTTCAGGAAATCACACCGATAAGAACATAAAACTGATATTAATTAACTTCATATTTAATACACGACTTAGCAGATTTTTACTGAATTGAAAACTGAAATAACATCTATGAAACCATCTAATTCATTTAGGTTTTTGACAGACCTTTACCTAACTAAAGTTTGCCAAAAATGATAGTTAACTCTGGGAACAGATATTCTTGCTTGAATGTTAGCAGATCCTATAAATATTTGCTAGTTTAGCAAATTTCAGCATACCCTGATTACAAACAGTTTCACAGCACTGTTCAAATGCTGTCATTGTGATGCTGAGGAGCAAATAAAACACCGTTGGCAAATAGTTTACTCACCATGAATGTAGCCAGGCTCAGCCATAGCTAATGTTAGCTGCTGGATTCCTCTTCCCTCCCTCCTTTCTTTCTGAATTCTGTGCTTGGTATGTTTTTGGTACCAAGCACACCATTGCTGATGGATATTTAATTAGAATATTAATACATTAATCAGCAATTCTTCTTTGTAAAATTACAATAGATGATTGGAAATGTGTTATTAGAATTTACATGCAAGGTCTAACTGAATATGCTCTGACTTCCGAAAACATTTTATAGAAGCAAAATTATGAAAATCAACCAGTGCATGAAGCTACTGTTAAAATGACAAGTTAAGCTGAAGATGGTTATTTCAAATACCCTTTATATCATATGTTGTGTAGTCTAATCCTCACAGTTTAAGAGTGAACAGGCATGGAAGATGGGGGATTTTTGAAAAGCAGTTAAGTGATGTTATCTTTTGCGCCTTTCTTTCATCCCTGGAACACAGAGATGTGGGGGTGGGAAGAATGGTCAGTTTACAGTGACCACCACTTAGCCAATAAAAGATCAGTGTGTGACAGAGAGGGAGGGAGAAAGAGGAAGCAAAGAGAATGTGAGGGCAGAGAAGGAAGAAGGCAGTGAAAAGTGTCATGTTGCATTATCAGTTTCTTGAGATGGAAGAGTGAGTGATCCTTTTAAGTCACTGTGTAATGTGTAATCATTCCTTTAATGTAGAAGTTGATTCTCTTTTAGATTACATTTTTTTTAACTACCACGACTTTGAAACCACCTTCATAAATACACTTTATTTATTTATACATTAGATACTGGAAGATTAAACTGGAAGAATTTAAGATTTAATGTTCACAATAAATGTCTGTTCAATGCAGGATTATGACACTATAATGTTCTCTAATGATGGCTGTAGAGTTGCACTTTCAGGTATCCATGTTTGGTAAGACTGGAATATCTCAAGGACCATTAGATAGAATTCCATGAAATGTTAAACAGGCATCCTTGGACTTTAGAGCAGGAACTAATGAGATGCTCAAATCTTTCTTCAAGCACTTGGCTGACTTTAAATGGATGCGACAAACATGTCACATTATGCTACGTGAGAGTTGGGGTGGACTGACAAAAACATTCTGGTTTAATTAGATGTTTAATATTAATAACTCTGTATCCTTAATCATGCTATATTTTAACCCAAACACAGAACTAGCCAAACTGATGCAGTAACTGCTGTCTTAAATAAATTGTGCATAACATTACATAAATCAACTGGACATTTTTTGAAAAAAAAAGAAAAACTCATAAATGCATATAAATATGCATTTTTGCAAGGTAAAAATACTCTTCTACTTTACTGGAAGAGAGATACCTAATGTTTAATAGTCAGCATTTAACCGGTTTACTTCTTGTGCAGTTGTAGATGTTACATTGCAATGTTTTTGTGAGGTATTTGTGAATTTTTGCAGTTTTTTTTATTCATCCTTTGATGGTCTGGGAGCAGACACACTCTTTATGGGAATGGGAGTTTTGGGGGGATGTCAGGAGGAGAGAAACTGCAGAGAGGCAACTCTGGTACCTGGATATCTGGATAATCATGTTGTGGGGTGTTTAATAAAAAGACAACTCCCATTTCAGTCCAGTAGCAGCTGCAAACCTGCCATGCAACATGAACAGCGTCAGGACGAGTAAGAGAACCCTGGGAGAATTTCACAATACAAGTTTCTGACATTCACTCTTCTTTTCTGTCAGCTAAGAGACAAAATGTATTTTAACCAGATATCTTATCTTTTGTGGAATTTCTGACAATGAACCATTATTACATTGTCTCACACATACACACACACAGACACACACACTGTGTGCACAATGTGTCCTTGCGTTATCCTTCTGGAATGTACAACAAGCTCACGGGCTCCACAACATGAACTTGAATTTGGTAAACTATATCCAAAAAAAGAAGTACAGATGCATAATACAACTGTGAAAACAGAAAGAGAAATTAGGCAGCGAAGGAACTTTAGAACAGGAAGTGAAAAAAGGGAAATGAAAAATAAAACAATTAGTTTGACACAATCCATTTATATTAGTTACAAGTTGAACTGTCACTTTAGCCATCCTTTGACTTTGCATTTAACACCATCACTCACATAAAAACTTGTAGTTTTATACCCTAGAAGACTATAGTTCCTAGGTTCTCACATTCTCACCAGCTTCAGATGTACTTACATGTACTTGTATATATATATATATATATATATATATATATATATATATATATATATATATATATATATATATATGTATATAGTGCTAATAATCAAATAATAGTAATGCTTTCTATGCTGAACTAAAGCACTTATATTTTTCACTTTTTGTGTGTCATCTTGAAGCTGACCAGTGTTTGCTAATAGGCATTTGTAGATAATTTTGTCATATAATACAGAATTAGGTGGGATTTGGCAAGTGTGGAACCCTCTGGTCTGGTATAAAACTACAGTGAGGGGCTCAAAACAATTATTTAACACGGTGAGCTTGGTTTCCTTGAGAAGCAGCTTGCTGCTGGCTCCGAGGTTCACTGCTCTTTTGGTATTTGGCTATCTGCATTCTGGAAAAGCAAGCAGGTATTCATGCAACACCTCAAGGAGCTTTATATTTTAAGGTAAAGACTCTACACCAATAGACAGAAAACCTCAACAATCACATAAACGCCTTATGAGCTTTCACTTGGCAACAATGGGAAAGAAAAACGTCCATTGAACAAGAAAAAAATAATATCTGTAATAAAAATACATAAGCACAGAGATGAGTCCAGTGTCAGAGGCTACAGGATGATAATTTCACTTGACACTGGTAATGGTTATTTCACTTGTTGTTGCTATGAGGGGCTGAATTGAATGGGCATTCCATATGATCACCACATTGCTGCTAGTTTCTATCTCTGTTGAAACCTCTTAAGATGAGCCAAAGTTCACCCTGGCAGAGCTGTTGGTCCAGATTCATGGAGTCTTAAGCTAAGGAGCATTCTTTCACTTTTAAGCCTAACTGCCTATTTCTAATGCTTTCTGACACTTGGCTCTGCTGTCAGTTAATCTAGTGTACTATGGTTGCCCTTACACTTCTCATTAAACATAAATATACCATTTAAACATAAACTCGGATCATTTGCCAGAAAAAAACCCTGTGCTCTTTTGTCTGTTCTACTACCTGGCAGACTGTCTCTTTCAGTCAAGGCAACCAAAGGCTGCTGCAAAAGGGAAATCATGTCAATTATTAACAGTTGGGTCAATGTTTATAGGCCAATATCTGCTGACAGCAGTGAGGAAACACAGAAACTGTTGGATTAAAAGAAAACAACAGCAGTGAGACGGTTCAATAGCTAACGAGCCTAACTTTTATAAGCAGCAGTTGACTCATAAACACATAGTACCTCTAATTCAGTTTCAGGAAAATTTACAACAAACAAAATATCTCGAACCTCAAAACACTTTAGAATATATTTTTTCATTAGCATTATTGCTAATATTATATTTATTAATAACAACTAATAATCAAATACAGAGATGTGTATAAACACACAGTGAGTGAAACGAGGGGATTGAAGAAGAAACGCTCAACAGTGCATCATGGGAATCCCCCACCAACCTAGACTTAATGGAGCATAACTAAGGGAGGGCTCGATCTACCTGATGCAGTATCACTATACAGCGAGGAACATAAGTGTCTGAACACCTGAGAAAATCAGTGTTAATATTTGGTACAAAAGCCTTTGTTTGCAATTACAGAGGTGAAACGTGTCCTGTAGTTCTTGACCAGGTTTGCGCACTGCAGTGGGGATTTTGGCCCACTCCTCCACACGCCCACATAGCAAGCAGGATCTGGTATCAAGCTGGCACTGCTGTTTGACTTCTGGCATGATAAGACGTATGTCATCCAGATATGGACCAGGCCTGGCATAGATGGCACTGTCTATGTGATAGCATGCCATATCTGGCTCGATTGTGGTTTGATTTATCTGGTCCAGGCCCATAGAAAACAGGTCTGGCCTGGATCTGCCATCAAGCTGGCACTTCTGACTGACCGGTGTCATGGCTGAGTTTATGTCAACCAGATGTGGGACAGGTCTGGCAATGATGGCATTATTTATGTTCCTATTTTCCTATTTTAGTTAGAAGACCCAAATGCCATGTTGCAATACTATACTGCTATGGTAGCCAACGTTTCAAACGTAGGTTTGACAGGTCTGTGAGTGTAAATTTTATCCAAAACCTAGTGAAGGTTTACTCATGCTTCCTGCTTGGTGGCTGTAGCTCAGGAGGTAGAGCAAGTCACCTACTGATCCAAAGGTTAGTGGTTCGATCCCTGGCTCCTCCAATCTGCATGTCAAGACTGTGGATGTGTATAAATGTAGTCAGGAAGCATTCGTTTAAAGATATTGGGTGAATGTGGTATGTTGTATAGAGCACTTTGAGCAAACTGGGAGTGTAGAAAAGTGCTATATACAAACCAGTCCATTCACTATCTGAACAGATCTTTGTCATGTTACTTTTGCACTATATGTTGTCATTACATGGCTTGGTTAAGGTACACATTAGGCTGACATCTGGGGCCAGAGCTGAAACTGTTCTGGGCCAGCGCAGGGCCAGCAGTGTGCCTGCAACTGGCCCATGTGTGGGACACCTCTGGCAAACCAGATCTGCGCCATGTGGGCCATGTGTAAGCACATTGTGTGGTCCAGATCTGGGCCATACCAATTTTGCTATGTGGGACAGATCTCCTCTAGATGTGTCAAGTTTCTGAGCTGTTGCTGAGAAACACAGAGTTTCAGCTCCCTGCAGAGATTTGCTATTGGATTTAGGTCTGGAGACTGGCTAGGTCGGTCCAGAACCTTGATATAATTCTTGGTTAACCTGGCTGTGTGCTTCAGGTCATTGTCATGTTGGAAGACCCAGCCACGACTCTTCAATGACTGAGGGAAGGACGTTGTTGCTCAAAATGTCACAATACATGACCCCCTTCATCCTGTCCTTAATACAGTGCAGTCACCCTGTCCCCTTTGCAGAAAAGCACCTCCAAAGCAGGATGTTTCCACCCCCAAACTTCACAGTAGGGATGGTGTTCTTGGGATGCAACTCCTTCTTTTTCCTTCAAACATGGCGAATGAAGTTGAGGCCAATTTCTATTTTGGTCTCATCTAACCACATGACTTTATCCCATGCCTCAGTTCGAGGGAGACTGACAGTCGTCTTTAGCCTCTTCTATTTTCTAACAATTGCTCCAGTAGTTGATCTATTTTCACCAAGCTGCTTGGCAATTGCCCTGTAACCCTTCCCAGTCTTATGGAGGTCCACAATTTTGTCTCTGGTGTCTTTTGACAGATCCTTGGTCTTGCCTATGATAGTAGTTGGAGTCTGACTGACTGTGGAGTGGAGAGGTGTCTTTAAAGAGCTCAGACACTGGCTACTAATTTAGATTAATAAGTAGAGTAGAGGTGGACTTTTTAAAAGCATAGTAACAGGTCTTTGAGAGACAGAATTCTTTCTGATTTCCAGGTGTTTAAATAATGTGCAGCAGTGCAATACAAAAAAAATATTTCAAAATCATGCAATGTCCTGAATTGTTTTTAAATGCTGTCTCTCACAGTGGGAATACACCTACAATGTGTTCCATGATTTCTAAGTGGGAGCACTTGCAAAATCGCAGGGCGTTCAAATACTTATGTTCCTCACTGAATGCTTTATTAAAACGGAAAGTTTTAAGCCTAATCTTAAAAGTAGAGAGCAGCTCCAGAGAAGAGGGGCCTGAGAGCTGAAAACTCTGCCTCCCATTCTGCTTTTAAATATCCACATGTAAGCCAATGAGAGTGAGGCGGTCTGCTGGTATTATGAGAGCTTTAAAACAAGATGGGGCCTCATTAGGATCTTAAATAAAATTCTGGATTTAACAGGGAGCCAATAAAGAGAAGCCAAGATACAGAAATATACTCTCTCTCTCTTTTTTATCTTTTCTGCCTGTCCCGTTTGGATCTTTAGCCATCAGAATTGTTGTCTGAAGGCCAAGAAAGATGCCAAGCAGATTTATCATGGCCTTGCCATATTGGTCCATTTGATTGACCTTTATTATAATTATGTATTCATTTTATTTTATTTTCAGTTGTTACAGACGTGACAGACATGACTGGGCGATAGGACAGGGAGAAAGAATGAAAGAAAGAGAGGGAGAGAAAGAAAAATAGAGAGGGGAAGAGATGGTGAGAAAGGGGGGAAGAAAAAAAAGAAAAACAAACAAAACACCTGGATCACCTGCATGGAGATAAAAAAACAGAAGAGAAAACAAACAAAAAAGAGCAACATAATAAATACAACACTATTACAATAAACTAGCTAACAGTAGATAACAGTAGATACTAAATATTACATGTTATTGTGCAGTACGCAAGATTGACAGAGCACAATGTGCTTTGAGGCAGCAGCCACGAAAGGTGTAGTTTGTGTCTGTGAACACCTGTGTGGATCAGCACACTTGTATTCAAAAGGTTTCTCCATGTAACGATCTGCTAGGGAGTGTGGGGAGCCATAGCCCCGTCCCCCAGGGCATGAAGCAGGTATGGAGGACATCCAGGCCCCAGACATTGAGAGGCCCCAGATCCGAGGAGGACCACCAAAGGCGCCACCGTGCCACCCTCCTGGGAAGAGCTGAGGAGAGCCCCAAACGAGAGGTCACCCAGCAGCCACGGAGGAGAGGCCAGAGGGGGTTGCAGTGACGTGGCAGCGGGCTCTGCTACTACTCTCTTTCAAGTCCATGTCAGTACTCTTGCTGCAGCATTTTCAATTAACTGAAGACTTTTCAGGGAGTTTTAAGGACAGTCTGATAATAATAATAACAGTAGTGCAACCTTGAAGTAATAAGTGCATGAACTAGTTTTCTGGATTTAATTTTCTGAATTGCTCAAAACCAAACAAAACCAAACAAACCTAAACAAAATTCTTAACAAACAAGTGACTATGTATGTTAACTAAGTTGTATAGTACGAAAAAAGTTGAACACAGCCAGGGTTGCTTTGCATTACTTGGCTTGACAAAACCCCAAACCCCAGTTGGAGATAATGGGTATCATAACAGTGATTATCTACTTTCTCTTTTAAGCGCCACTTTCTGAAGCTTCAGGCAGTAAACACTCAGTTAAAAATGGTCGTTTTGTTGGTTGTGTAAATCTTCTTCCACACAAAATGATCCCTCTGAGTGCCAGAGACATTATCGCATGGTGAAATGCAATAAAATGCAACACAAGATATTCATGCTACAGAACACTGTTAATGTATTGCACAGAGTGGTTAAAAAAATTAATTAATAAATTCAAGTTAATTATGCTATTGTTGACTGTGCTCTTGTTGCTGCTGCTTGTGTGGGTGCACATTAGAGCTCTCAACCAGGTTATGTATTCAGCATAGGTTACCACAGTGATTTAGATACACTTGTATGACACAGGGAACTTTGACTGCTGCACCATTTCATATGAAGGACATGTCAAATGTTTTTTTTTAGAGAGGCACATTTAATACATATATATTAGAGCAGATGGACCGTGTGTCCATACATAGAACAATGTGTAGGTCTTAGTTCATTCTGAGTGATTCATCAGCACAACTGGTTTACAGGAAAACCTCCATAGTAGGACAGTACATAACATGGTGGAACTTATCTATATGTCTGCAGCTGACAACAGCATAAAAGCACTTCAGCTGTTCAATAGCACTTGACTTCCTGTTAAAAGCCCATTGTCAGGCCGCTCATAAGCTTTTAGTTCCCATCAGATCATCATGGAAGAGAAGCCCTACTTTCTGATCAGAGCTTCACTTAAACACAGTCACATGACAACAGTGTTTGTGCACTCAGTCGTAAACAACTGCAGGTTTGCTCATTTGCAGCGAAGTGCTGCTGGTGATGAAAAAAACCACAGACCGCAAATTGATCATGATAGCGTAGAGCCACTAAATGAGACTGTATATCAGGTAATTCTTCATATTTGCAGGCAATAATTATTGCAGGCAAAGTTTTTGTACAAAAGATGACAGTTACAGATCATAACACAAGTATTACACCACCGCCCAGTGTAAGGTTTTTGCCTCAGCTGCCCTAAATGGTAATTACCAAAATATTTTTTATGCTTTGGTTAATCCTTAATTAAAATGCTATTTTTAATGCTAAAATATAATAATTGTTGTTATCCATAATGTTCTTTTTAATTTACTGTTTAGAAAAAAGTAGTAACGGACATTTTTATCATTTGTGATATTTTATTAGCCTTCCTAAACAGAAAATTGTGTTTTAGTTGTTGAATATTGTGCTTTATTGAGAAGTTCAGTGTGTCAGATCAAAATGTGATTATGAAAACATGAAGTCAGTTTGTTGTGAAGTAGGCATTCCAAGAACATGACTCAACATGAAGACGGTTTCTTCACTCTGTCAAGAGGCGAGTAGTGCTGTGCGATACTGCAAGATTTGGTATCCTTCCGATACCAAGCAAATATTGGGCCAGTATCGCCAATGCCGATAAAGTGGATGCATCATCAAATTGTGAAATCTGAATGAATTAGTTAGAACAGAGGACAAAAAAAATAAAACGATTAAGGCTGCAGCACATCTACTTGTAGTTTAAATATAGTAATCATACAATTTCCCTTTCACAGTTTAAGCAAAAGGGTAATTATATCCAGTCAAATCTGAGCCATATTATACCACCTTTATCTACCTGGATCTGAGCATGCTTGCTTGTTTGTTTGCACTGCCAAGTCACGTGACAGTACAACCTCAAAACACAAGCGAGGAGAGGAGGCGCAAACTGCCTGCTCTGTGCTGTGTGACCTGAAAGCAGCAGGAGAAGGCAGAAGTGCCAAGAAAAGAAGTGCCATTTCAAAGATAAGTCACAATTTGTCTACATTAAGTTTGACACCCCTGTACTAATGCGTCTATTAATTGCCTCCAATCTCTACAAAATGCCGAGGGAAAACGTTTATCTTACTCTCATAAATATTCTCATATTATCCCAGGGTTAAAGCTTCAGCACTGGTTTCCAGTCAGGCTCGGATTTCAGTATAAAACTTTGGCTCTTACTTTTATGGCTTTATAAGATGAGACCTTCAGTTAAGGGAGATTGTGCATTAAGAATCTGAGTTTCAAAACTCTGAAAGCTCACCACACTCTCTACATATCTGTGACATTCAGCTTACAAGTCATCTGTTCAAAGAGGCATTTGTCTTATGTTCTTTGTTCAGGGCTGGACATTTTCATTACTTTTACCTTGCACTGTCAGTGTCCTTACAAAGGTTCCCCTCATCCCCACCCCAGTGTAAGATCTGTGTATGTGTGCCTGTGTGGGGCAGGACAAAGGCCTAGTCATATTTTTTTCCCCTGTGGTTTCACCTGAAGCCTAATGCAATTGTACGGATGACGAAGTAGGAGAGGGGAGGTGATAGTTGCTCTAGCTCTTGAGTAATCGTTCCAGAGAATCATTTTTAGATAAAAGAGCAGACTGAAGAATTAGTCAGTGTTTTATTTTCACATTCTGTGACAATAGTTCATTTTCTCCTTATTTTAAAACCTCTTCATCCGAGAAACTAGGATTTTTTAGAAGAACATATACATTAATAGCAATATTGTTGTATAAAATTCATTTGGTTCCCACTGTTACCAACCTTACTGACGCCCAAGTAAATATTGGGCCAGTATCGCCAATGCCGATAAAGTGGATGCATCATCAAATTGTGAAATCTGAATGAATTAGTTAGAACCCAGCACATCTACTTGTAGTTTAAATATAGTAATCATACAATTTCCCTTTCGCAGTTTAAGCAAAAGGGTAATTATATCCAGTCAAATCTGAGCCAATATTGGTGTATAAAATTCATTTGGTTCCCACTGTTACCAACCTTACTGACGCCCAAACTGATTCTTTAGCAGTTACTGGAAAACTAATGCAAATGACATCAGTCTGACACAGAAAAGTGGTGACAGCTGCTTTTTCTGAAAAAAATAAAAATGTATATTCATTTAGTTTTTAATAAAAACAAAAAATAAACCTAAAACAACTGTACCAAAGGACCAGAAATAATTATGCTGAAAATGGAAATCCAAAAAGAGATTTTTAGATTTAAGAAAATACACATTTTGAAAAATCGCCTCATGTTTTGAGGTTGTTCCTTCAAATCATCAGGTAGCAGAGAGACAAAATCTTAATGTTGAAATGCTGAACTCTGAAAGTGCCTGCAGACTGCCATCTCAGGTCTCGAGCTAAATACAGATGACGATGACAACAGAATCGTTTTCCATATACAGTTATGTTGAAACTGTGACGATGACAGAGGGGGAGTTAGAACATTTCCAATAACAGCATCACTGTGAGTGAAAGGGTGATCCACATGATTGCCATTCATATGATGCTCTGCTGCTTTCCTTCTGTACAACTTCCTGTTTCTCCCATGTGTCATTGCCCTGAGGCTTTGTGACTCATGCTGTGATGAGCCTGTCAGTCATGCTGTGATAGCGGGAAACCAGAAGCTGTGTTGAAACAGTGTTCCCATATCCTGTGATGGTGGTGGGGACTTCTCCTATTGCATCCACACACATGATGTGTCCTCCATTGTTATACTGATAAAAGAAAAAGAAAGAAAATATTATTATCAAAGAACACTGTCTGCATCTCCGCCAACTGTATGAAACATTTAGATTAACTGGTTAACTATCTGTACACGCCCTGCTTCATGGAGTCAAACTCCACACGAACTGCTAACAAATACAAAGTCCTGCTAGTGCAAGGGAAGTTATCTTATATAGAATCAAACACAAAGCGAAACAATGGTCTGTTTTGCAAACGTAAATATAATTTTTGGAAAGTGTTCTTGCCAAACAGTAACAATGAAAAATTCTCTTAATGATAAGGGATTCCAGGAAAGGTTAATATACCACCACGCCTGTGTGCTGGCCTTGTTGATCTGTGCTTGTTGTCCAAAAACTGCTAAAACACAGCCAGTGTGGCTCACTGGAACATTCCTTTATTATCATGAACACGCACACTGGAGTTTAGTTTAACTCAGTCACACACAAACCACAAAGCTTCGAAGACCATGTTAATCTGCCACTAAAAACAGCCTACTGCCCTACTGTTTGATTAGTCACACTGAGCCCTTTTACAGTCTAACTGTAAATTTGAGCTGTTGTCAAAGATGGAATCTTAAGAAGGAATGGGTGGACACAGGTGCCACAGACAGCAGAAGTGATAGAAGGTCATCACTTTTGTATTAATGTGAGATTGAAAAAGGGGGGTGGCAGCAGCCATTTTGACATGAGGAGGTAAGGTACACACAAAATGAGTTATGGTTTCGTTCTGTTGAGTGTGTCAAAGCTCTCTCAGTGAGCCACTTCAACTTGTAGAGGCAGTAGGCACTAGTAGAGGCAAGCAAACAACTGTTAGCTGGATCTGGATCTGTCAATCATAGCACCCAGGCCTGATGGAGGGCTGGGTTACAAATAAATAAGTAAAAATCAGCCACTATACACTTGTTATGTAGGTGGAAATGTCTTTTGTAACAGGCTGTAAACATTAATGTTATCACTAATTTTTTTTAGATGGGCATAGACAGGTTAAGAGCCGGTCTTCCATAATGTAGCAAGCACAACATCCCAGGTTCAATCTCAGGAACAGACTCAAAAGTCCACAGAAAAGTCCACATTATTGAACACGTACGTTCAACAAGCTTTAACCTGCATTGGTTCTGTTTAGATTTCTCTCTCTGATCGTGTGTCACCAGAGTTCAAATGAGTTGAGCTCTCAGCTAACGGCACTGAACATGTTTGCAGTAAATATACCTCAGGCTGCTCACTTCCTGTGCTGACATGTTTTCTCCTGCTGGGAGTGTCTCTAAACATACTGCGCTGCGCTAACAATTTAGCCTAGTACTATGAAGCCAGGATGCTTTCAGAAAAACAACTCTTGTAACGACTTCACTTTAACAATAACCAAAGAGCAAAAAGAAAAAAAAAAAACACATCCATGGAAACTGACTGGCACAAACCAAAAGAATTCCTCTTCATCCCCCCATAACCACATCCTAATCCCTGGCAGACTGGAGCCTGAGGACGAGGCCTGTCTGCTGTTTATCTCTAAGAAATCTTGTGACCACACCTCTAATCTTTACCTCTGCATGTGCTTGTTGTGTGTGTTTAATGGCCTGTCTATTGTCATTCAGGTGCGAGCATAGGTGTGGCTCTTTTTCAGAATTACAGTCATTGACATTAGTAAACACAGGAAGCAAATCCAAGAGTAGGGCAGGAATGGCATTATTCTCTGGTTTTACCTGGTAAAACTATGTCAATGTTTGGTACAAAACCTTCCCCAAATGTTTTTTCAGTAACTGACACACCTCTGTGCCTTTCAGTTAAGCTGTTCCACTGCAAACAGAAGCAAGAGCCTGGCTTATCAGCAGCTGTAAAACTGCCTCACTCTCTGCAGACAGCAGAGGCTTGCTAAACAGGAACAACTGGCTCGCAAGACAATAATATCACATGTGCTTTTATTTCAGGTCTCTTTATCATTCACTTTAAAGTGTCAGAAAGCACAAACAATACCAGCAGTCAAGTCATGCATATTAATGTTTTCTTATTCACAAAATCCTTCCAGCTCCTGTATGTTTCACGTCTCCATAACTGCAAACAGCATGCAGTTAGCATTTAGCTAAAGAGCCAAACATTTTCAAGAGCCAGTATATCTAAAGGAAGTCTGGCCCAGAAACTCAACTCAACTCCATTTGTAAATGTTTGCCAACAAGTTTATCCAGGTGACAGTCCCAGTTTTGTTTCCAGCTGCCTTGAAAGAACAGATAATTATGTAGAACAGGTTTTACGTAGCTTGTTGTTTGTTTCTGTTTGTTATTGTTTCCATTTTCACTGTCTTTCTGCGTAGTTTGCAAATTGAAGTAAACCATTTGTAAACACTGGTGTATTTAAAGCTTTAACTAAGGCAGGAAGAGTGACTACAAAACAAACAGTTTAATCCACAGTTAGTTTATCGCGTATATCTGGCTAATAACCTGCTACCAAACACCCAGCAGACAGACAGGAACATGTTTGAGTCTGAATTCCCGGAATACAGACTACAGACGGCCCACTTGTCTGATCTTGTTTGTTGGAGACTTTGCTTTCAGTTTGATTCCTTGTTTTTTATGGAAGTCCTAATCAAAATGGCTTCAGAAGAAAATCACAAAGGAAAATTTGTAAAAAGAGTTGACAGTGATTCTCTAAATCAGGGGTGTCCAAATCCAGGCCTCAAGGGCCGGTATCCTGCAGGTTTTAGATGTGTCCTTGATCCAACACAGCTGATTTAAATGGCTAAATGACCTCCTCAACATGTCTTGAAGTTCTCCAGAGGCCTGCTAATGAACTGATCTTTTGATTCAGGTGTGGTGACCCAGGGTGAGATCTAAAACCTGCAGGACACCGACCCTCGAGGCCTGGAGTTGGACACCCCTGCTCTAATGGTCAGCATTATTAGAGACCCTTTCACATTAGAGGCCTGTTTGATTCAATGTTCAAATCAAACTTTGTTGTTTAAAAGGGCGTGATGACATCACAGTTGGGGTGGCACACAACTTAAATCTTTTCAGCCTCTTTAAGAGGAGATTGTTGTTCCTCTTCTTGTTTAGGTTGATTTCGTTCAGTTTTTTTGTTTTGTTTTTGGTTTCACTATTGCTATTAAAAATATTCCAAAGATATTGTTAAACAAAATATGTAGCTTGCTTAGTGCAGTTGATATTTGCACACAAGAAGTTAATTCTGAAATTAAACTTCTTTGGATATAATAAAACTTTAATATGAAAAAGAATATAAAAAAGAAGAAAAAAACAACCTAAATGGCAATCCTTCTACCTTTGCCTTCTCTAAATCATGGACAAAGCAAAAAATTGCAAATATCTTTTCCAAAACAACAAATTAACGATATTTTTCTCGTATTATTTCACACATGCATGACCGACAGACTAAATTTTGTAAAGTGAGTGAGTCGCTGTGCTGGCCTGACACAGTGCACTGAGAGCTCAGACCTATAAGTGAAAGCAACATAGTCAGCAGGCTGGACTTCACCGTCTTTAAATAACATGGTGTTACTCCACCAACAAGCTGTGACTTGCAGTGACAGGCAGCCGGGAAGCCTGAACCAGTCGCTGCCCACTGTTGAAATAGGAAAGTTATTATAAAGGTCTATATGGTTTCACTTTTCTTTCCTGTCAGACATGTTAAATGAGGTAGTTTTCTGTTAGTGGTTATACTAATGCATGTGAATTTGTCGCCATCTAGTGGGCAGCAGTGTATATGAATAACATTCAATTGGGCAGACTTTCTTCTTCATGCATGATCAAAATGAACCCAAGTTTACAAAGCAAGAGCACCAAATTAGAGTGTTGTGTTCCTATGCTTTCATGATAGTGTATAAAAAACAGTCCCAGTTTCAACCTTGTGATTTTCAATGCTTAATTTTATTGGCTTTGACTGAAAGGATACAAGAGGCAGCATAGCAAGAGCAAGAGATAGACAGTTACTGTAAAGTAAAAAAAAAAAAGAGCAACAATCCCATTTTCCTTTCTTATACATGTATAGTACATATACATTATTTCATTTGTGTTTTATGCAGCAGGCCATATTAAAAGAACTGTGACTATACGGTATTGGGCCACACTGTTAAAAAACTTCCTGGTGATTAACACTGGCTGTTTTGTCACAATGCCATTTTCTGGTGGGTAACCTGGGTTCCCAGCACTCATGTGGTTCTTATGTTGAGACATAAGGTAATATGTCTATAGGTAATAAAAAACAGATATTTGACAAATGTAAAGGTTGGTGCAATGATAGAGATAGTTCTGTTTTCTGATCTTTAGGCTGAATAAGGATTTCTCTGAAGTCAAAGCGGACATGCGTTGATAGTTTTTGCAGGAATATATTTATCTGTGTTAGTCAGTCTATTTGCTGGGAAAAGCTCACTAAAAATGATATGAATAAAAACTATAATTGCAGTAAAACCCTGTTATTAAGTAAAAATAATATGCAGCACCAAGTATATTTTAAACCAGACAATATTGACTGGATTGTGTTTTCAATTCATGAAGTGGTAACTGGATCTGAAATATCATTTGGCATGCAACAGCAAAATGATCCCTGTCATCATACACTTCCTCTACACAACATCCACTTACAAGTTTCTTCTACAAACTTGTAAGTGGATGTAATAGTACTTTATTTTGAGTGTGCATCAAGACAAAGTAACAGTACTTAATTTCTTTGGAATTTAAAGATACTTTTGGACATAACCAACTGAACTTTTATGTTCGGATACCAATACTCTTAATTAGTTATATATGTTTCAGTTACTATAAAGAAGTATATTCCTCAGTGACAGCATGATCATGTTCCAACACATCATCAAATCTATTGTTTATGCAGCTGCTGACTGTGGTTTACACCATTTGAATCTTTTGTTTTCTTTGACAAACAGAGCAAGAAAATCACTTGAAGGAGTGCTCGCTACAATAATCATTGAAAAGAAAAGCAGCAGATACACAGCTCCCCCTGGAAGTTTTCTAAGACACATATGCAGAGCTTCCCACCACCTACAAAATGCTTACATGTGAATAATAACTATGCTGGGAATTTATTGTCACATGATCAGTGACAAACCAGCTTTGATCATTTTAACTGCTCATTCATGCATTCACACCCATTCACATAAGCACTTTTTTCTATGTAAGTGCTTTCTATCTAACATTCACACATGCATATGAAGAGAGCGTCATGTAGAATCAGCCAGTGATAGATGTCTCTGATGTCTTCGTGCTCTGTTTTGGGTAAAACACAACAAAAGTTTCTAGCATATCAATACGGAGCCACCAAACCAGGGTGAACAATGTTTTTCTTCAAGGGGTCAAACTGACTCAGGATCAGTGGAAATGCAGTAAGTGGAACAAATCAGAAATTACTGTTTGTTTATTATTTTAAAAAGCTCCATTTTTGTTTCAATTTTGTTCTATCCAGAAATGTAGATTCTGTAACAGTAAGGTAAGAGTGCCAGCTCCTTGTGGGTTAATTAAGAAGCACTACTTCTTGTCAGAAGTTAGGTGATGTTAATATTAATTCTAGAAATGTTACAATGGGGGAAGTGATGACAATTAGTGTAGTTCACTATTGGACAATTCAGTTTAAAAAATGAGATGTAGTTAAACTTACCAAACAGGAACAGGAGACCTGAAGCTTTTCCAGGACTACTGGCTCTCCACCACCTGTTATTCAAACACAGGCTGTTAAAGTGCCTCTAAAAACAACAACCGACTGCCAACTACCACATTTTGAAAACAAGGGGCAGCATTTTCACAGTGACAATGTTGCTACTGCTATCCTGTTTTTACTTTTGATGTTGGTTTTTAGCCCTCAGTTAATCAAGAAACTTTACGTTTTTCCAAGGTCAATACTGGACATACAAATATCTTTTTAATATGTAGCCTGGTTTTGTACAACATGAAAGCACAGCCCTCCTGATATGGCACAACATCTCATTAACACACCTTGTTTCTCTGCATTATTTTGATAGCTTTAAGCTAATTTTGGATAATCCTGAACTACTATTAAAACACTATTCATGAAAAGTGTTCTCAGAAAATGTGTCAAGGAAAGAGCATTTCATTCCTTTGTAGTAATGCTGACATCACCACACTGAGAGCCACGGTGCCCAACACTGGGCCAGCCCAGAATCTATTTGACACCTCGGCTAAATTTGCAAACGTGGAGTGATTATTAAGACCCTCTAGTGAAAAAGAGAACATTGATGTTATCTCTGACCTTGATGATTACTTGTGCTTGTCCAGATAACCCTTCTCCCTCCATATCTGCTGCCTGTACTGTCAGAGTGTACTGTGGATATTTCTGTTGGAGGAGAAATATAATAAGTTCAGCTCATCAACAAGAAGGATAAAACATTCTATCATCAGTTTGTATCCAAAGGAGACTCTGATGAGATACTTCTCTTTTTAAAGTTCAGTGGAATATGCTAACTAATTTCTGTTTACATAGAACTGACAGTGTCATGTGACAACATCCCAGCAGGACAAAGTTTTCAAGTTGATTATTGGCAACAGGAATATATGGAATCAAGCTTTTTTCTGAAACCAGAAAGAGCTGACAGACACTTTGGTACATTTTAATGTTGCAGATTCATCTAATGCTATAATGCTGTCCACCCTATGAAGCTAACCACTAACTGTGTGGTAGCATAGGCAGAATGAGAGCCAGGGAGTTTATTTTCCAGTTGCACTCAGAAGAGACAGTTTTATTTCATTTTTGAACATATATCTTTGAGACAGCACCAGATCATATTTAACTTTGTCTACACTGACACACCTGTGTTAGCCTACTTGAATTAGTGGACATAAGTGGACAGATATCAGCTAAACAAGTAAAATGGAATGAAGTCGTGATCTTTTCCTGCTTCTTTGATACAATTTGCTGTTTGTCAAAGCTGTTTTTAATTTGTAAAAAAGTGGTACAGGGGAAAAGAAAAGTTAAAACTGCCAACTTAATAGTTGTTCTTTTTTTTTCTAAATCCCTTGTATGCCAGTCATAAGTGGGTCCCCTTATCCCGAGCTGGCCAGTGTGCTTACTGTCACTGAATGCGTTAGAAGGCTAACCTCTCTGTCTAGTCCAGTGCCAGCAACACTGATGGCTCCAGTAACTGAGTTGATTTCAAACATGTTGTCACTGGGCAGCTGCGGGTCCTGCCTCAGAATACGGTAACGGATATCTGAGTTGGCATTATCTGGTTCATCAGAATCTGTAGCCTCGACCTTAATCACTTCAGAACCTGGAGAGAAAGAATTCAGAAGTAGGAATTAAGAACAGTCATTCAGGCTTTGTTTATCTTTTATTTATAGTAGGTTTACAATGTACACATCCCACTTTACTGGAGCTAATTACACATAAAGTACCTTGTAACTATTAGCAACCGATTCCTTTTTCTCCTGTAAAAGTGAAACAAGCACACATGACAAGCAAGCTTAAATTAAAAACACTATCAGTACCTTGTGCTGAGTTTTCAGCAACTTGTCCCTCAAAGGTGTTTTGAGAGAAGACAGGTTTGTTGTCATTCTGGTCGATGACTTTAACTGTAACACTCATGACCTCCTGGTGATCTCCACTTTCTGCCACGACATGCACTTGTAGCTGCCAATATACAATCACATTAAAATTATGCTGTTCAAAAAAAGAATAAACAATGTACATTAATGCTTTTATTCAAGATAATAGGAACATTTTGGGGCTTTATTGGATAGAGAAAGTGTAGATAGACAGAGAGAAGGAAAGACATGCAGCAAAGGGCTGCGGGTCATACTCAAACCACACCTGTTGCTGCTGCTGTGGTAAATAAAATAAAAAAATCTGTCAGCACAACTCTTTGGGCTTAAATTATTAGAAAGACTTCTGATAGCTCATTGCTCAGACTATGTTTTAATTATAAAACAAAAGGTTATAATCTATTTTCTTACAAAGAACTACCATAAATATCTTTGGTAGATAGTGAAACATCCACACTCTCCTGTTGTCTTTCTGTGACTTAATACTTTGATGCAGTATAAATGGGAGAGAAGCTATAAAACTTGTAAAACGTGTTCATCTGGACGTAACATTTAAGTGGAAGAAATATTGGCCATGAGTACCATCCAGAGAGAGTTGGGGAATGGCTGCAACCACAGCATTGTAAGATGTTGAAAGATGGTGGACAGGGAGGACGCTGGGTTGAGCAGGAGTCAAGGAGCCTGTTTATGTGAACCACCTCTGAACTGAAGAGGGGGCCTAAGGTTTACATCTCTCACTGCAAATTCATTTGTATTTTAATTTAGATTCAAATAGCATTTACATTCTGAAGCAGTAACCTTATTTTATTCTTATGTTAATACATCAATAGATTCAGTTACTTTTGCATAAAAACACTGCTTTCAAGTGGTCCAAGAGTACATTTCAGAGCTTGTACTTTTTCACTTTCACTTAAGTAAAGAGGTTGATTCAGTACTTTTACCTTTACTGGAGTATTTTTTAAACACAAGAAAAATGTCACTTTACCTTATAATGGGCTACTTCCTCTCTGTCGACTGGCTGTGTGACATACAGACTGCCAGTGTCTCTATTCATGGTGAAAAGGGCAACAGGAGGCTGATCAGCTCCTGGACCAGTGATGCTGTAATGTAAATTCTGCTTTTGATGTTCATCAGACCGTATCTAAACAAAACACACCAGGATTAGGTTAAACCACTCTCACTGACTACAGTTATAATATTGCACAACAACTATTGTAAAGCAGTTGTGCAGAGGTCTTTAGCTGTACTTTTTTTAAAAAACATTATTAGCCCATTATTAGTTTTAACAAATGTTACGTAATACACTATGGACATAAAAAAAAAATACATAATGATAAAACAGAAAACAAAACAAACCATAACAGAAGGTAAGGGCAGATATACAAATCAAGTTAGCACTTCAAGCCGTTAAGTCCACAGTGTATACGTTACAGTTCACCAAAACGCTGTAGAATTTTGACCATATGGACCAAAACTTGTCCAGTTTATTTCTTAATGCACAAGTTATTTCCTCCATAGATAGTATAGATGTCAGTCCATTAAACCACTGAGATAGTCCACATATTTTTAGATTTTTCCAACACATAGCAACACAGCGCTTGGCTTCCAAAAGTCGATCGTTAACAGAGCTCTATTGTTTGCAGCAAGTACAAAATTATTTGTGTATATATTTAAAATACATATGTTGGGACTGAGTGGAATCACATCACCAATGATTGGACAGATTTATTACCTTTTCCCAAAAAACGTTCACATGTGGACATTCCCATATACAGTGAAATAAAGAACTCCTATCCACGCCACACTTAATACAGGTGTCTGGGATGTTTGGGTTAAAATGATGCATTTTTGATGGAGTAATATATTGTCTTGTTAACCATTTATGTTGAAGTAGTTTGGATTAATTGTCTGACTCTGGGCCAAGAAGCATGATTTATACCAATCGTCATCTGATATATCCATTTGCAAATCATTCCTCCAAGCCTCTAAAATAGACTGCGTTGATTCTTTGGAATTTTCCATAAATAATTTGTACAATGCAGAAACTTGGCCTCTCTTATTTAGATGATTTATAACTGTATTCTCTAGAGAGGAGTAGGTGGGGATTTCAAAGCTGTTACCTTGTGTGGTTAAGATAACATTTCTTAATTGAAGAAATTTAAAAAGAAATGTTTGACAGGAATAGAAAATGTACTTCTAAGCTGTTCAAAAGCCATAAGAGTATTATTCCTAAACATATCAGACACTTTTCTTATACCTTGACCGAACCAAAGTTTAAAGCCTGCATCCGCCCTACCAGGAGGAAAGCTGTTATTTCCAAATATTGGAGTGAACCTAGAAAGTTGTGACGTTTCTCCCAAGTAGTTATGTGTTTCATACCAGATCATTACAGTGTTTTTAAAAAAAGGGGTTCTTAGTTTGCTTAAGTAGTGCTTTCCTGTTGGCTGAGTAAAGATATAAGTTAGGGGGAATTTTGATTTCTGTAGACTGCATAGAAACTCACGCTGGAGTCTGCTCATTAGCAAAATAAAACATTGCCACTCTGATTTGAGCAGAAGTACCACGTTAAATTAGGAAGTTGTAAACCCCCTCTTTCATAAGGAAGGTATAGTAAGGAGATTCTGAGCCTTGGTCTTTTGCTATTTCAGATAAAGTTTTGGAATTGTTTTTGCAAATCTTAAAAGAAAGATTTTGGTCGGGAGAGAGATATTGATTGAAAAAGGTAAAGATATTTGGGCAAAATTTACATTTTTAGTATATTAATACGATCAGTTAAAGATATAGGTAATTTCGTCCATCTATTTAGGAGTGTAGTAACTGACGTCGTTAAGGAATTATAATTGGATGCAAGAATATTTTCAATTGAGGGAATTAATTTCACACCTAGATAAGTAAACCCATGTTCAGATTGCGGAAAGGGAGGATTTTGCAGAAACTGGAGGACTTTGTCGTTCATTTTTATTCAAAAATAATATTTCAGACTTTTTATTTTGTAACCAGAAAATGTACTACGGTAAATGTATTAATGAGACTTAATATGGATGGTATTGATTTGTTTAAATTGGTGCAGAACAGGATCATATCATCTGCATATAGGGCAATACGGTGGTCAACATTGCCTACTTTAATTCCTGATATGTTTTTATGATTCCAAATTGGCATTGCAAGAGACACAATTGCCAAGGTGAACAAGAGAGGTGACAAAGGGCACCTTGTGTAGTACCACGATAGAGTCTGAATGGTGTGGAAAAAAGACCGTTAGTTAAAATCTCTTCTTGAGGATTGGAGTATATCAATTGAATCCATTTTAAAAATCTGTTTCCAATACCAAACTTTCTCAAAACTTCAAATAAAAATGGCCATTCAATCCTGTCAAAGGCTTTTTCATCATCCATTGAGATTAATGCATTGTCTCTGGTCTATTTTTTCTCATAAATGATCTTCATGACCCTCCGTATATTGTGAAACCTCTACCTCCCCTGGATAAAGCCATTCTGGTCTGAGTGAATCATATTAGGCAAGAGTGTCTCTAGTCTCGTAGCTAATAATTTGCAAAGTATCTTTTAATCAACAGTGAAATTGGTCTATAAGAACTGCAATTAATTGCTGGCTTTCAATAAAAGGTTTCAGTAAAAGTGTAATTGTTGCAATATTACATGGAGGGGGGGAGAGACCCAGATTCAAATGATTCCTGATACATATCCAATAAGGGCTGGATCAAACTGTCTTTAAATATGTTGTATATTTTTATTGGTATCAGTATTGGTATAATCAGGTCCAGTTTTACCCCCTTTCATGTTCCTTATAGCATTATAATTTCTTCTACTCTTATATTAAGCCCTAGTTCATCCATACCGTTCTAGGAAAATGCAGCTGATCTAAAAAAAAAAAAATCATTTTTTTAATTAAAATGAATTTAAATGCTCAGTTTTGTATAGCTGTTTATAAAAAGTGCAAAAAGAGTCATTAATATGTTTAGGATCAGCTGTGATCTGTCCTTCATCTGTAGTTACAGAATTTATTGTTCGTCTGAGCCTGTTAAATACGCCAAGCCAGTATTTTACTTGCTTTTTCATCCTGTTCATAATATGACTGTTTCAGTCTTATTAAACTGTTAGTAGCTTTATTTAATGACAAAATATTGAATTTAGCTCTGAGTTTATTTAACTCTAGAATTGGAGCATTAGATTTGGATATAAATATCTCTTCCTCAATGTCTTTTGCCCTCTCAGGAAAGCCTCCCATTTTAAAGTAGCCGTGGTTTGAGTTGTATTATAAGCAAAGTAATAATCTATTTGCTTTCCAATGTGTTCCAAGAATTCTGGATCTTTCAACCAGAAAGATTGCAGTCGCCATCTAGTGGTAAATAATGGTAAGCTGGGTAAATATAGTTGAAATGAAACGGTGGAGTGATCTGATATGACAATACTATCACACCAGGATTTAGTTACCATGGATACCAAGGATGCAGAAAGTAAGAAATAGTCAATTCTGGAAAAGGTCCCATGAGTGCTAGAGTAGCAAGAGAAAGTAATCTTATCTGGGTGCATGTTTCTCCAAACATCAACTAAATTGAATTCAGTCATAAATTGTAGTATTTCCTTTCTAGAATGCTTATGAGCTGAATTGACTCCACTTGATTTATCAACACTTGAATAAAGTGTGCAATTAAAATCTCCCCCAATAATGATTTATCCTGGAAATAACAAAACAGATTTCTAAAAAAAGATGGGTTGTCATTATTGCATTCATATGTATTAAGTTCAATTTGTGAGGCTATCTCACATTGGACAATAAAATATCTGCCATAATAATCACTAATAATGTTAACAAGGTTAAATGGTACTGAGTTATGAATTAGTGTAATTACGCCTCTGGATTGAGAATTATATGAAGCATGAATAATGTGACTCGACAAATTAAAGCTCAAGTAATATTTTTACAAGCGACCCACCTAACTGCTGATGACACTATTAGAGTAAGGAGACAATGGCCGGATTCGATTCATAACTTGTTTCAGTTTAACCAGTTTATTCAACCTTCGAGTAAACCAACACGGAGACATCCTGTGCAGAAACAAAAGTCTGAAGTTAATTTCAGAATCAGATTCTCTTACTTCAATTAACTTAATAGGATAGGGTCCTCTGTTGTTCTCAGTGAAGAAAATAGCTGGAAAAACACGTGCAGTGTTTGGTTCCACGTTGCTGCTGCTGTCAGGAGCATTACTGCTGCCATCTGTCACCGTGAGGATGACTTTTGTTTGTCCAGTTAACCCTTCTCCCGCCATATCTGATGCTTGTACTGTCAGAGTGTACTGTGGATATTTCTGGTAAGATACAGACATCAGCTCATCAACAGGAAGGTAGAAACACTGACATCGGTTTACAGACTGTAACACAGCCTTCAGACGGACTAAAGCTCTTCATCTATGAAGGCCGATTCTGCTGAAAAGCTGAAGTTTAACTTGTTTAATATTTTACTTATGACAAACATGATGCTTTTGAGAGGCGTGACCAAACTTAATAAAATAAAGTATTCCTTGACCATTTGGCACGAGGCTGTTTGTTGTTGCTCTGCGAAGTCAGTCGCAAAGAGTTTTACGATGCTGCACCAAAAACAGATTTCTCTGATCTGCCATAGTTTGCATGGAAGACACAGATTTATCTGACAAACTATTTGCCAAGTAGGAATTGTGTGTCCAGAGGCATGACACAAACCAGAAATGTAGACTGATAAACTATAACTATACTTCAGAGGCTGTGTCAAATTTGAGTTTCATTATCAAAAAACAAAACATGTTTTTTTGCAGCACCCTCTTTGTGACTGATCTCTAGCAGTGACAGGCAGACTACTGATCCTGATTCATTACAAAATGTTTTTTCAGCCCTTAGGTGTAAAAGGACACTTGTGTTTTAAATGCGTTTAACAGGTCTTACCTCTCTATCCAGTCCTCTACCAGTGATTCTGATGCTTCCAGTAATTGGGTTGATTTCAAACATGTTGTCAGTGGGCAGCGGTGGGTCCTGGTTCAGAATACGATAGCGGAGCTCTGAGTTGTCAGTATTTGGCTCATCGTCGTCTTTGGCCTCAACCTTAACCACCTCAGTCCCTGGAGTGGAGGAAATAAAAAAGAAGTTCCTGAAGGTCTTCACACTGCTTCATTTACAAGATTTTCTGAATAAAATGGACGTAATGCAAAACGTCTGCTAATTTCCTTCCAACCCAATTCATTCTCTGGTGCTTTCGGCGTCATTTTGATTATCTTTAAGTCTCTGGTATCTTGAGATTCCTTAAATATAGTGGACGTGGAGAAACCTCCATCACGGATAACAATTATAAATAATAATGGATTGTATTTATATAGCGCTTTTCGGGGCACTCAAAGCACTTTACAATTCCACTATTCAGTCACTCTCACATTCACACACTGGTGGAGGCAGCTACAGTTGTAGCCACAGCTGCCCTGGGGCAGACTGACAGAAGCGAGGCTGCCATATCGCACCATCAACCCCTCTGGCCAACACCAGTAGATGGTAGGTGAAGTGTCTTGCCTAAAGACACAACGACCGAGACTGTCCGAGCCGGGGCTCGAACCGGCAACCTTTCAGTTACAAGACAAACTGCCAACTCTTTGAGCCACGATCGTCCAAAAACAATAAGGTTTCTATACATACCAATGGCCGTGGCCTCAGCAACATTTGCGTTGTACTCCACCGTAAAATAAGGTTTGTTGTCGTTCTGGTCGATCACAATGACTATAATCTCCATGGGATACTCAGCTTGTCCTGCTCCGTCAACCATAGCATGTGCTTCAAACTACACAGGCAGAAGATTTTAAGTTTAGATTCGCCCACACACACACTTTTCCAGTGGGGATCAAAATGCAATAATCAGGTACGAAGTGAGGATGATTACCGTGTAACTGGCTGTTTGCTCTCTGTCGAGTGGCTGTGTTACATACATATTGCCCGTCTCTCTGTCCATTGTGAAACGATCAACAGGAGGCAGATCAGCTCCAGGACCAGTGATGCTGTAAAAGAGCTTCTTTTTTTTATCGTCACTAGAGCGGATCTGGAAAAACAAACAAAAACAAATGAAAAACACAACAGGACTAATTAAGATCACTCTCACCATCTAAAGTAACTGTTAAATAGTAAAGAGGCTGTGCATTAGACTCAAATTCAAGAGATTTCTGGTTATTTTGATATATAGATCAGAAGGACTCCTTGTGATCTCAAATCAAAAAGATTGTTAGATTCTCTAAGCATTTTGGGCACACTATAATTACTCATTGTAAATAATCTGAGTTATTAGCGTAGTGTTATCGTCAACCAATTTACTCCAGTTTTAGTTAATTTTGTGTGTCACTGTTGCCAAGTTCAAAACACTCCATACCGCAGGATTAAGACCCTATAGTATTAGAAAGAAATCACAACAATCATTGTAAGGATTGTAAGAAAAACAAGACAGCCCCCATAATCTTATAATTACAGTTGTGTATTTGGTTAAAATTTCCGATTGTTCAAATATGTTATTTTCTTTAGTTGTAAGATAATGTGTGCCCCAGTCTCAAATGAGGAGAATTATTCCTCTGTTACACCACAAGAGGGACCATCTCCTGAAATGAGCAGCTCTGGCTGCCAGGCCACTCACCATGAGGCAGTGTGCCTAACGAACGCTGTGTGAGACTGTGTACAAACCTGTAACTATGTGCATATAGTTGCAGAATATACAGTAAAGGCAGACGCACAAAGCTAAACTGGTTTCTATTTCTTTTAATCTAAGTGTGCAACAGGATCATTCAATAAGGCATCTTGTGATCTCTGAATAAGGAATTATTTTGATATCAAATCTTATTACTGAGTTTCGTTGTGGCACACGTGGGACAGTTTTCTCTCTCGCTGATCATCTAACTAATAATCAATGAAATCTGAATGCTGCTTATTTTAACAACCAAACCTGACTGATGTATTACTGGAGACATGAGTAACTGCAGGTTAGTGGTTCTTTTTTTGTCAAAATCTGTTCTCTGTTGTTGTTGTTGTTGTTTTTAAATATAATTTTGTTTTACATTTATATGGATGAATCTGAGACTGAATGGTTGTCTGTGTCTCTGTGTGTTGGCCCTGCGACAGACTGGCGACCTGTCCAGGGTGCACCCCGCCTCTCGCCCTCTGACAGCTGGGAAAGGCTCCAGTGCCCCCCGCGACCCTGGAACGGATAAGCGGAAGCGAATGGATGGAGGGATTTATATGGATGCTTCCTGTTTGTTTTTGTTTCCCGAGTCTTTAATTCAATAGTTTTTGGAACAAATAATCTGCCCATTGTGCACAGCCACGTTTTAACTGGTACAATCACACACAGACATTTTACAGTTGTTCTTTTTCAGTTCAGTTCAGTTCAGTTCATTTTTATTTCAAACATTTCAAACATGTGCCTTCACAATCATTACAAAATATCATTCCATTATTTGTTTGAAAAGGAGTAGGCTGAAGTATTTACTTATTTGTCCCTACCCCCTCAGTTGTTCTTTTCAAAACAGTATTTTAATGATTGCCAAACCGAGTTGCTTTCAAGTGGCATTTGAAAATGACAGCAAATGTCAAAACGAGTATACCCACTGTAAAGAAAGCCAAATGGAAAAGATCCTGTCGCGAAAACAACAAATTGAAATACACTTTAGAATAAATGTTTTGCCACAAGATAATTGAGGTCCCCTTACCTGAGCTACTTTCAGGGGATAGGTTCCTCTCTTATTCTCAGTAACACTGAGTGGAGGAATAATCCAGTCTCTCTTCCTCCTCCTCAGCCCTTCACCTGGCTTGGGAAACTGCAGAACAGGCACCCGAGCATCAGCTGCATTCTGGGAAAACAAGCAGACATTTTATAGAAGAACACTTCCAGAAATGGATCAAGTGCAATGAGGAGGATGAGATACATTCGATGTACTAGGATTATGTTGACTGTCAAAGGTGGCTGTAACAACAAGAGTAGCTCTGTAACCCACTAACTAAATGTAACCGACCCTTACATGTGCAGCCACACAGTGTTAAAGAGAAACAGCTCTTTGTGTCCAGAGCCTTAGTTTTGTATTCAAAGTCATTAAAAAGGTACTTGAGGTTTCATGCTCTAAGTAAAT
The DNA here is from genome assembly GCF_041146795.1 of Maylandia zebra. Classification (NCBI taxonomy): domain Eukaryota; kingdom Metazoa; phylum Chordata; class Actinopteri; order Cichliformes; family Cichlidae; genus Maylandia; species Maylandia zebra. Next base: position 36,714,212 of record NC_135179.1, on the reverse strand, counting down.
AACAGTACGATGTAAGCGGGATATTTTCCTTAAAAAAAATTATTTCGAGAAGAAGAAAAAATTGGTTTTCTTTTGTCTCTTATCTGACTGCTGAGCCCACTTTAATATAGTGATGCTCACCATGCTCACACTGACAGGAATGGTCAGTTTTAGGCCTTGTGAGTCCCAGGAGTGGATGAAGAAGTCATGGTGTCCTTCATGAAGATAAACTGCTCTCTTTACCTGAAAGAAAACATTTTTTATAGATTTTTAAAGAAGCTAACATGTAAAAAACATTCAGAATTTGTCAAAGTAAAATTCAGTGATGTCCGTTAGCAGTCTATGATACAGTGCTCAGTCGTCGAAGAAACTTTTGCTCCTCTTTAAATATGTTGCAACATTTCAGCTTTCATGTCAGCAAAAGCTAAAATATCCTCAGAGCTAGAAACGCTCAGTTCTTTTCAGCAAAAAATCCCACAAACACTAATTAATCTAACATTGTCAGAGATATTTGCTGCAGTACATTCAAGTGTTTACTACTTTCTGTTTACCCACAAAAACAGTACCAAGCAAGTCTTTGAATCTGCACTCACCATCAGTACACCGTCTGTCTTTACTACAAAACGTTTGTCAGAGGTGTCAAACAGAAATCTTGTGCGATCTGTGCAGTCAGTGAAGCCCACTGAGAACAGAGAGAGAATAGTTATTGTTTAATTACTGGAGTTCATGAAGAGAAAGAAAAATAAGTGGCACGTCTTAAATGCATAAGAACAAAGTAATAAAAACTGTTGTTAAATCAAATAGAAGTTAAGAAATATCCTATGCTTTGAAGGTCTATGAAGACTCATGTATCAAAGCTGCAGAAAAATTGGTATTAGTTGATATCATGCCTGGTATTACTTCGGCTACTCTATAAGTATGTTAACTGGTCTAGTCTTATTACACCTCCTACATATCTGCAAGCTGCTTTGAAACCAACTTCAGCTTCAGGTGTGGTGAAATGTGCACATGTGATGTGAGATGTTTTGTCATCATTGTAGCTGTGCATGACAAACAAATATTTTGATTAATATATTTTTGGTATGGTGACGTAGTGGTTAATACTTTGGCTCACAGCAAGATGGTCTTGTGGTACAAACCCAGGAGCTCCAGGTGCAATAGTTTTCTCACTTGTGAAAAATGTGTTTGATTAAGAAATTTCATCCCTGAAATTCTCAGCTATTTGAAATGTGCTGTTTGCTTTTAACCTGTTGATGGCCTCTCAGAAACAAATCCCTACTAACTGCAACTTTAAACCACTACTAACCAATATACAACCATTTCTGTTATTACCTTTGCCCAGTACTGTGCCTCTTGTCAGGTAGTTTCTCGTCACACTGAAAGTGAGCTGATCTGACTGAAACCCAGGTACACATACTGGCTCCTCAGCAGTCACTAAATTTGGAGGCTAGGACAGAAGAAACAGCATTTTAATGGTTGCCACGAATGATTCAGATTCCTTTAAACAATTACTTGTGCATGCAGTTGTAGGTAGATCATCAGAGACATTACAGAGTTTTCAAAAGTATCACCAAGCAAGAAAAAAAGAACTTATCAGTGCGGTTACTTTCTGGTTCCCAGCAAAATAAGAAAAAAGTGTTTATAAGTAGGACTTCCCTGGTGTAGGCACAGGGCGCAGGATGTTTAGTAGCAACATGTTTCAGTCAGCCGTGTGGTGTTGTGAGAATGAGGACCCAAAATGCAGGCATTGGCTGTGATGCAAGTGAGCTCTTTATTACACGAGGTGAAAAACAACAAAAGCGAGGATGACAAGGACAGAACTAAAACATAGCCTAAACTGGGGAAAAACTAGACAACACAAACACACAAACCTAAAACCATACAACCTCTGGACGAAGATCGGAAATGTCACAGAGAATGTTGGGCAGACAGATGCAGAAATTTCACCAGGTTACACAGACCAGGTGACAAGGAACACAGGCAGGCACACACTATAAACAGGGCTGCACATAAGTGGTCCGCGTGCGCTGTCAAAATAAAAGAGGTGCACCAGATAAGAAGTTGAAACGCGTGTTTGCATACATAAGATTTTCTGGAGGAGGATAGACATTTGTTTAGAACTCTTAAAGATGTCGAAGAAGCTCCTTTAAGCAGTTACTGTGATGTTCCTCCACCTCCAAAGAAACGTCAGGAGTCCAAACCGCAAAAGAAGCGCGTATTCCTAGAAAAGTGGTTGCAGAAGGTGAGCTGGCTTCAAACAAATGATTGCGCGCACAGAATGTGGCGCAGAATGTGCCGCATACTCCCATACAACTTATGTGCACCCCTGACTATAAATACAGACAAGGTAACGAGGGAATGACATAGCAGAGGGGAACACAGCTGCACCTAATTAGACAAGACAAGGAAGTAAAACAGAATAAACTAACATGAGACAGGACCTTTCAAAGTAAAACAGAAACTTCACAAACACAAGCTCAGGGACATGAACAGAGCAGAGGGGGAGGACTCAGGCAAACAAAATCAGAAACAACTAGAACATAAGATAATAATAATAATACCAAACACAAAACGACCCAGGACCATGACAAAATCAGTGTTATTTGTTATCTATCCCTTATATTTGTTATCATCCACCTGGGTCTTACAGAGTTTCTGTCTGTTTGCTCAGACTTTTTATCTGATTTAGTGCTCAGCTCAGTAAAATAATTATTGTGGGTGATTTTAACATCCATGTAGATGCTAAAAATGACAGCCTCAACATGGCATTTAATCTGTTTTTAGACTCAATCGGTTTCTCTCAAAATGTAAAAGAACCCACCCACCACTTTGATCACACTCTAGATCTTGTTTTAACATATGGCATAGAAACTGAACATTTAACAGTGTTTCCTGAAAACCCTCTCCTGTCTGATCATTTCCTGATAACATTTATATTCACAATAATTGATTACACAGCGGTGGGGAACATCCATTGTTATCGTCCTCTATACCTTTTTACCAACACAGAGCAGAACAGCTTCCTGAACACTACTCCAACAGAGGTTGATTACCTTGTTAATAATTTTAACTCTTCTAAGTATGACTCTGGATACTGTAGCTCCTGTGAAAAATAAGGCCTCAAATCAGAAGTACTTGAATCCCTGGTATAACTCTCAAACACGTACAACTGATACTTTGATACTTATTTAGTCTTTTTGTCCAATTGATCGTTCAGTCAGGTTTCAGAGCTCATCACAGCACAGAAACAGCTTTAGTGAAGGTTACAAATGATCTTCTCTTGGCCTCTGACAGTGGACTCATCTCTGTGCTTGTCCTGCTAGACCTCAGTGCAGCGTTCCATACTGTTGATCATAATATCCTATTAGAGCGATTAGAACATGCTGTAGGTATTACAGGTACTGTGCTGCAGTGGTTTGTATCATATCTATCTAATAGACTCCAATTTGTGCATGTAAATGGAGAGTCCTCTTCACACACTGAGGTTAATTATGGAGTTACACAGGGTTCAGCGCTAGGACTAATTCTGTTTACATTATACATGCTTCCCTTAGGCAGTATCATCGAAGACATCGAAGCATACATTTTCACTGCTATGCAGATGACACCCAGCTCTGTCTATATCGGATCTATATCTGATATTCTGTCCTGTTACCTAACCAACCAAAATTTCAAATTCAATTTGGAAATCGTGGATTCTTTGGGTTAAAAATGTGACAGAGTGCACTGCTTGTCGTGCAGTTGAACCCCATCTTACACTTGAACTCAACTGTAACACACCTCCACAGTGATTTTTCAGAGAATGCTTTACGTATTTCAGCAAGACTATGCCAAATCTTTTTCTGCATGCAATCCAACAGCATGGTTTCATAAGAGCAAGAAGTGTCTGCAGGCTAGACCTTTCAGTCACTTGAATTCAAGAAAAATTCAATTCAGCAGAACTGGAAATGAAATGAGAAACATAGCAAAGGACATTACAAACTATTAAGAATCTAAAATCTTTATCAGTACCGTATAGAAAAAAGTAAAGGCTTCTGAAACTGTAGCAACTGGTCCCATTAAATATAGAAAAGAGTGTTGTTAGAAGAGGTGATGCAGCAGAGTTGTGCTGTCACTGTCATCTATAGACAAAAACTCAATTTTATCCTCAATTTTTAAAAATAGTAAAAGAAATAGTAAAAAAATGTCTTGTAGAACATTTGAACTAATATTCAGTATTAAAATGATTTTGAAAATGCAAAATATGTAATATGATTTAATATATAAATATGTAAGATATCTAATTCTTACCTGAAAAACTGTTAAAATGCACCAAATTACAAACCAAATGCTCCCCATGTCTTTCTCTCAGTGAAGGCAGAGCACAATAACCAATGATCTTGTTTCCTGAGGGTAGTTACAGCAACTGAACATTCACGTAGACGAGTCTACTTTCAGCGCATGACGTCAGCTTGTAGAAGCTCTGGCTCTGTTTTCCTGATATGGTCATGCACACTAAACACACCTGAGCAGACAGATTTCAGTAGTTTCTGTATTTATGAACATGTAACAGACATACAACATACACTCTGCAGCATAGAGAAAGTTCAGCTTCAAAAAATAAACTATTAAGAGTAAGTCATGTAACTTCTGTTTGGTCTGTTTGGAATACCATCTGAATAGAATCAGAATTGCAACAGTTTTGTTCTTCAGCATGACAGTGACCCCAAACACACTGCCAGTGCAGTAAACTCATACCTGGATATCAAATACACAATGGAATACTATCAGTCATGAACTGGCCTGCCCACAGGCTGGAGTTCGACATTATTGAAACATTTTGGAGACGTCTTGACAGAGAATGTAACAAAAAGCAGACAACATCCAGATAAGAGCTCTGGAATGTCCTGAAGACCTATCCTGAAAAATATTTAGAGAAATTACAAGAAAGCCTGCCTAAGTGAGTTTAGGATGTGGTGAAGAATAAAAGTGGTCGTTCCAAATACTGACTTTTATGCTCATTTGAACTGTACATAGTGTTTTCATCTAATATACTGTGTTTGTTTATTATGATAGGATTCCCTATCATAATAAAACAATTAGAAATTACCCAAGATTTCTGCACAGCACTGTAAAACAGGAACTTTCTTTTAGTGTACACTAATTCTTCACATTACACAAGTCATATAAATGAAATCTAATGAGCTTATGTGGAATCCTATTATAGTATAGGAAATCTGACTTAAATTGCTTAAATGTGACAAGCTGGTTTGTGTTTTCCAAACTGCTGATATGTTGTAAATTTTCATGTACAAATATATCTAGGGTTTACAGAGAATGGTCTGGAAATGAAAAATATAAGTGAAATCAATGTGACTGCTTTGTTCAAAAATGTTTTTTTGAGAACAGAGATCAGTAAAGAATTGCTGGACTGGTTTTATCTGATAGAAAGTCAACAGTAGAAAAGTATATGAAATGTGGCAGAAGATTTTTGCTATGTGACATAGAAGGTCATTATTGCTTTGCAAAGGCAAAGCATGTAAACTGAAAGATGGACCTTTTTTCAATTTTTGAATTCAATTGCAAATCCGTTAGAGAGAGTTAGCTGTTAGGTGTCCAAATACTAAATCCCAGGTAAAAATTTACACACACAGACTAATATATATAACACCCAGCACGCCCCTGCGGGCGGTTTATCCTTCAAGCTCGGGTCCTCTACCAGAGGCCTGGGAGCTTGAGGGTCCTGCGCAGTATCTTAGCTGTTCCCAGGACTGCGCTCTTCTGGACAGAGATCTCCGATGTTGTTCCCGGGATCTGCTGGAGCCACTCGCCTAGCTTGGGAGTCACCTCACCTAGTGCTCCGATTACCACGGGGACCCTCCACATCCTCTCGAGCTCTTCTCTGAGCCCTTGGTATTTCTCCAGCTTCTCGTGTTCCTTCTTCCTGATATTGCTGTCATTCGGAACCGCTACATCGATCACTACGGCCGTCTTCTTCTGTTTGTCTACCACCACTATGTCCGGTTGGTTAGCCACCACCATTTTGTCCGTCTGTATGTGGAAGTCCCACAGGATCTTAGCTCGGTCATTCTCCACCACCCTTGGGGGCATCTCCCATTTTGACTTCCAGGTTATACTCGGCACAGATGTTCCTGTACACTATGCCGGCCACCTGGTTATGGCGTTCCATGTATGCCTTGCCTGCTAGCATCTTGCACCCTGCTGTTATGTGCTGGATTGTCTCTGGGGCATCTTTACACAGCCTGCACCTGGGGTCTTGCCTGGTGTGATAGACCCCAGCCTCTATGGATCTTGTGCTCAGAGCTTGTTCTTGTGCTGCCATGATTAGTGCCTCTGTGCCGTCTTTCAGTTCAGCTTTGTCCAGCCACTGGTAGGATTTCTGGATATCAGCCACCTCCTCTATCTGCCGGTGGTACATACCGTGCAGGGGCCTGTCCTTCCATGATGGTTCCTCGTCTCCCTCCTCTTTCTTGGGTTTCTGCTGCCTGAGGTATTCACTGAGCACTCGGTCAGTTGGGGCCATCTTCCCAATGTATTCTTGGATGTTCCTTGTCTCATCCTGGACTGTGGTGCTGACACTCACCAGTCCCCGGCCCCCTTCCTTCCGCTTAGCGTACAGCCTCAGGGTGCTGGACTTGGGGTGAAACCCTCCATGCATGGTAAGGAGCTTTCTTGTCTTGATGTCAGTGGCTTCTATCTCCTCCTTTGGCCAGCCTATTACCCCAGCAGGGTACATGATCACGGGCAGGGCGTAGGTGTTGATGGCCCGGATCTTGTTCTTACCATTCAGCTGACTCCTCAGGACTTGCCTGACCCTCTGCAGGTACTTGGTGGTTGCAGCTTTTCTAGCGGCCTCTTCGTGGTTCCCATTCGCCTGTGGGATCCCCAGGTACTTGTAACTGTCCTCAATGTCTGCAATGTTGCCTTCTGGTAGTTCAATCCCCTCAGTTCTGACTACCTTCCCTCTCTTTGTTACCATCCGACTACACTTCTCCAGTCCGAACGACATTCCAATGTCATTGCTGTATAGCCTGGTAGTGTGGATCAGTGAATCGATGTCTCGTTCACTCTTGGCGCATACACAAAATTCGGTTCGGTTCGATACTTTGGTGTCACGGTTCAATATTTTACGATACAAAAAAATGTTCATGCCTTTTTAATTTGTCATTTATAAAAAGTATAACTATATATTATAACTCAAAAGTAGTTTTTAAATTGAATGTTACTGAAACAACAAAATAATAATAAAAAAAAAATCTATCTGATGGAGAAATCACTCATCTTTGGAAAAGAGAGTTTATTACAGAGAAATGGCTCTTTCCAAAATAAAAGCTATACAGGGAGTGCAGAATTATTAGGCAAATGAGTATTTTGTCCACATCATCCTCTTCATGCATGTTGTTTTACTCCAAGCTGTAGAGGCTCGAAAGCCTACTACCAATTAAGCATATTAGGTGATGTGCATCTCTGTAATGAGAAGGGGTGTGGTCTAATGACATCAACACCCTATATCAGGTGTGCATAATTATTAGGCAACGTCCTTTCCTTTGGCAAAATGGGTCAAAAGAAGGACTTGACAGGCTCAGAAAAGTCAAAAATAGTGAGATATCTTGCAGAGGGATGCAGCAGTCTCAAAATGGCAAAGCTTCTGAAGCGTGATCATCGAACAATCAAGCGTTTCATTCAAAATAGTCAACAGGGTCGCAAGAAGCGTGTGGAAAAACCAAGGCGCAAAATAACGGCCCATGAACTGAGAAAAGTCAAGCGTGCAGCTGCCAAGATGCCACTTGCCACCAGTTTGGCCATATTTCAGAGCTGCAACATCACTGGAGTGCCCAAAAGCACAAGGTGTGCAATACTCAGAGACATGGCCAAGGTAAGAAAGGCTGAAAGACGACCACCACTGAACAAGACACACAAGCTGAACCGTCAAGACTGGGCCAAGAAATATCTCAAGACTGGTTTTTCTAAGGTTTTATGGACTGATGAAATGAGAGTGAGTCTTGATGGGCCAGATGGATGGGCCCGTGGCTGGATTGGTAAAGGGCAGAGAGCTCCAGTCCGACTCAGACGCCAGCAAGGTGGAGGTGGAGTACTGGTTTGGGCTGGTATCATCAAAGATGAGCTTGTGGGGCCTTTTCGGGTTGAGGATGGAGTCAAGCTCAACTCCCAGTCCTACTGCCAGTTTCTGGAAGACACCTTCTTCAAGCAGTGGTACAGGAAGAAGTCTGCATCCTTCAAGAAAAACATGATTTTCATGCAGGACAATGCTCCATCACACGCGTCCAAGTACTCCACAGCTTGGCTGGCAAGAAAGGGTATAAAAGAAGAAAAACTAATGACATGGCCTCCTTGTTCACCTGATCTGGACCCCATTGAGAACCTGTGGTCCATCATCAAATGTGAGATTTACAAGGAGGGAAAACAGTACACCTCTCTGAACAGTGTCTGGGAGGCTGTGGTTGCTGCTGCACGCAATGTTAATGGTGAACAGATCAAAACACTGACAGAATCCATGGATGGCAGGCTTTTGAGTGTCCTTGCAAAGAAAGGTGGCTATATTGGTCGCTGATTTGTTTTTGTTTTGTTTTTGAATGTCAGAAATGTATATTTGTGAATGTGAATCAGAATCAGAATTAGAATACTTTATTGATCCCTGGGGGAAATTATTTTTTGTTACAGTGCTCCATTTTAAACCAACATTAAGACAAGACAGACAATACGCTAACTAAGAATAGTACAATATATACATATATATACATACATACATACATAAGTCACTTATAAATAAATAGTTGGAAAAGAAACATGTGTAGTTGTAGCAGCAAACAGTGTGTTAAGTGGATGCGTTGTACAGGGAGATGGCCACAGGCAGGAATGATTTCCTGTGTCGTTCAGTGGTGCATCATGGGTAATCTCAGTCTCTCACTGAACGTGCTCCTGTGACTGACCAGCATGTCATGGAGTGGGTGGGAGGTGTTATCCAACATTGTCTTTATCTTGGACAGCATCCGCCTCTCCGACACCACCTTGAGGGAGTCCAGCTCCATCCCCACAACATTGCTGGCCTTACGGATCAGTTTATTAAGTCTGTTGGCATCTGCGACCCTCAGCCTGCTCCCCCAGCATGCAACAGCATAGAGGATCGCACTGGCCACAACAGACTCATAGAAAATCCTCAGCATTTTCTGGCAGATGTTGAAGGACCTCAGTCGCCTCAAAAAATAGAGACGACTCTGGCCCTTCCTGTAAAGTGCTGTGGTGTTTTTAGCCCAGTCCAGTTTATTGTCAATGTGTACTCCAAGGTATTTATAGTCCTCCACAATGTCAACACTGACCCCCTGGATTGAAACAGGGGTCAAGTGTTTCCTGGTCTTCCTGAAGTCCACGATCAGTTCCTTGGTCTTTGCCACGTTGAGCTGCAGATGATTCTGCTCACACCACGTGACAAAGGAGTCGACCACAGCCCGGTACTCTGTCTCATCATCCCTGCTGATGCATCCAACCACTGCAGAGTCATCAGAAAACTTCTGAAGATGGCAGGTCTCTGTGCAGTGGCTGAAGTCTGTGGTGTAGAGGGTGAAGAGGAAGGGGGAGAGGACAGTCCCCTGTGGTGCCCCTGTGTTGCTAATCACTTTGTCAGACACACACTGTGGGAGACGTACATATTGTGGTCTTCCTGTCAGGTAATCAACAATCCAGGACACCAGAGAAGCATCCACCTGCATCGCTGCTAACTTATCACCCAGGAGGGTCGGCCTGATGGTGTTGAAAGCACTGGAAAAGTCAAAAAACATGACCCTCACAGTGCTCGCCGGCTGGTCCAGATGGGTGTAGACACGATTGAGCAGGTAGATGATGGCGTCCTCTGTTCCGAGACGAGGCTGATAAGCGAACTGAAGGGGATCCAGGTGTGGTCTTACTATGGGTCGCAGCTGGTCCAGGATGAGCCTTTCCAGGGTCTTCATGATGTGGGAGGTCAGTGCCACGGGCCTGTAATCCTGGGGGCCACTGGGACGTGGCGTCTTTGGTACAGGGACGAGGCATGATGTCTTCCACATCACCGGGACCCTCTGCAGACTCAGACTCAGCATAAACAGTTTATGAAAGACTCCACACAGCTGGGGGGCACAGGTCTTGAGGACAAGGGGACTCACTCCGTTTGGTCCAGCAGACTTGCCTGAGTGAAGTCTCCTCATTTGCATCTCAACCTGGTATTGAGTGAAGCTGAATACCAGCTCCTGACACCCCTCCCCCACGGAGGGGTGTCAGGAATCTCACAGGAGGCAACATGTGAAGAGAGAGGCTGGCACAGTGGTGTGGCTCTGGATTCCAGGCTGACTACAGGTGAGGTTGTGGGGGTGGGAGCAGACACTGTGGTGTCGAATCTATTGAAAAACAGATTCAACTCGTCGGCTCTATTCTCACCTCCCTCAGCTCCCCTGCTGTTGGTTGGCCTGAATCCAGTGATGGTCTTCATGCCCCTCCACACCTCTCTCATGCTGTTCTGCTGGAGTTTCCACTCCAGCTTCCTCCTGTAATTGTCCTTAGCCTCTCTGATCTTGTCCTTTAGTAACACCTGGACCTTCCTCACCTCCTCTTTGTTGCCCCCTCTGAAAGCCCTCTTCTTGTTGTTGAGGAGGGCTTTGATGTCCTTAGTCACCCACGGCTTGTTATTTGGGTAACAATGAACAGTCTGAGCTGGAACAATGGAGTCGGTGCAGAAAGTTATGTAGTCTGTGATACACTCAGTAAGCCCATTGATGTCCTCGGCGTGAGGCTCACAGAGTGTTTCCCAGTCGGTCACCTCGAGACAGCCCTGTAGTTCCGCTATTGCCTCCTCTGACCACCTCCTAACAGTCCTGGTGGTCACAGGTTCCCTCCTCACAATTGGCACATAGCGGGGGGTGAGGTGAATCAGGTTATGATCTGACCTACCAAGTGGGGGAGGGAGGAGGAGCTGTATGCATCCTTGACGTTAGCATACAGTAAGTCTAAAGTTTTCTCTCCCCTGGTGGGACAGTCCACATATTGTTTGAATGTTGGTAGTGTATTGTCCAGTGATACATGGTTGAAGTCACCCGAGATCACAATAAAGGCACTCGGGTGCTGAGTCTGTAGCCGAGCTATGGCAGAGTGGATAGTGTCACATGCAGCTGTGGGGTTAGCAGAGGGGGGAACATAAACAGCCACCAAGATGACGTGAGAGAATTCCCTGGGTAAATAATACGGCCTGAGTCCAACAGCACACAGTTCAGTGTCCAGTGGAGATGTTATATTGGTTTCACTGGTAAAAATAAATAATTGAAATGGGTATATATTTGTTTTTTGTTAAGTTGCCTAATAATTATGCACAGTAATAGTCACCTGCACACACAGATATCCCCCTAAAATAGCTAAAACTAAAAACAAACTAAAAACTACTTCCAAAAACATTCAGCTTTGATATTAATGAGTTTTTTGGGTTCATGGTTGTTGTTCAATAATAAAATTATTCCTCAAAAATACAACTTGCCTAATAATTCTGCACTCCCTGTACTATACGCTTCTTCTGGGCTATATTCTCAGCAGCATATTAAACATATCAGGTCCCCATGAGGAGAATCATGTGCTAACGGCTGTCTAAATGACTCGGGTAAAGTTTGTAGCATGCTTGCTTGTTGTATTTGTCTGCTTCCATATGTCTTTGCACTAGGATGATGTCGGCGTAAATGTGCAGTCATATTTGTTGTGTTCCCACTAGTGCTGTCAGCGTTAATCTCGTTAAAATGACGTTAACACCATAACGTGGCAAATCTCCGTTAACGAGTTACCGCGGATCGCTCCGTGCATGGGGCTGGACGGCATCAACACGTTAACGAGCTAACTGTGCTAACGCACTAGTTCCCACCGATATAATTGAGCATTGCGTGGCACATCCGACATACTGTTTTACCTTTGTCCATCAGGGTCATACTTCACATGAAAACCAAAAGAGTTCTAGATGGAAGCCCCTGTCAGGCATCATAGCAGCTAAGATGAACAGGCACATGGCTCAATACATGAGTGGGGCACAGAAAGGGATGGGCAAGAAGAGTAAAACACCAACTACTGGTCGACAGAGCAGTCGCCCGAGACTGCAAGACTAGGCTGACCAACCTGTGCACTGCCTGGATTGATTACAAGAAGCCTACAATGCTATGCCCCACACCTGGATCCTGGAATGCCTAGGCCTATACAAGATCAACAGGACCCTAAGAGCCTTCATCAGGAACTCAATGGGGATGTGGCGTATAGAGGCCAACTCCAAGCCCATAGCACAAGTCACCATCAAGTGCGGGATCTACCAAGGAGATGCTCTGTCCCCACTGCTGTTCTGCATAGGCCTGAACCCCCTCAGTGAGATCATTAACAAGACTGGCTACGGATACCGACTACGGAACGGAGCAGTTGTCAGCCACCTCCTCTACATGGATGACATCAAGCTGTATGCCAAGAGTGAACGAGACATCAATTCACTGATCCACACTACCAGGCTATACAGCAATGACATTGGAATGTCGTTCGGACTGGAGAAGTGTAGTCGGATGGTAACAAAGAGAGGGAAGGTAGTCAGAACTGAGGGGATTGAACTACCAGAAGGCAACATTACAGACATAGAGGACAGTTACAAGTACCTGGGGATCCCACAGGCAAATGGGAACCATGAAGAGGCTGCCAGGAAAGCTGCAACCACCAAGTACTTGCAGAGCCGCTTAAAGAAATACCAGAGATCAGGTGAGTCCTGAGGAGTCAGCTGAACGGTAAAAACAAGATCCAGGCCATCAAAACCTACACCTTGCCTGTGATCAGGTACCCTGCTTGGATAATAAGCTGACCAAAGGAGGAGTTAGAAGCCACTGACATCAAGACCAGGAAACTCCTCAACATGCATGGAGGGTTTCACCCTAAGTCCAGCACCCTAAGGCTGTATACCAAGTCGAAGGAAGGAGGCCAGGGACTGGTGAGCATCAGCACCACGGTCCAGGATGAGGCAGCGAACATTCATGAATGCATGAGGAAGATGCTGATGGGAAGGGACGTGAGTACTCAGACTGTGCTTACTAAACGCCATTAGATAAGATCTTGGAGAAGCTCACGGCTCTCCAACAGGAATTTGATAGACTTGGTGACCAGTTACGGACACCTGTGGAATTGAAATGCAGTTTGTTCGCACTAACCCAAGCAACCATGACCTTCACTCATGCAGTTACTCTGTCGCCAGCTGGCCCCAAGGCCGAGGCTGGCTGGAACAACAAAATTGTCCCTGATAACGGGACTGACTTTTGAAATAAAATATGTATATATATTAGGGGTGGGAATTTAACGTGTTAATTGTGATGAATTAATTTGAAAAAAAGTAGCGCATGAAAAAAATAAAGCCTTTAATTGCACTTTGCATTCCTAGATTTCCTTGTATACCGATTACACCGATGCACATATCAGAGTGTGGTGGGGCGTGGTTGGAGGTTCTGCGGCAGGGAAGGCAGATGCACCTGCGCAGCATCGCAATCATGCGTCACCAGCTTAAGAGCGGTGTAGGGTCCGGTTATTTGTGAGCGTGTCCGGCTGGCACCTGGAAAGCTGAGCCGTAAGTGTGAACAGCAACTGAAAATAAAGTGGAAATGTCAGCACATGGTGAACCGTGGCTTCATTTTGCCTCATTCCTGCCACACAGAGCTACAATGTAGTGATGTGTCAGTCGCGAACGAAACGGCTCTTTACCTCGATTAATCGAGGTTAATTAAAAGCCTCTAACTGATCATTTTTTTAATCGAGTCCCAGCACTAATGTGTATATATATATATTAGGGGTGCAACGATATTCGTATCGATATTGAACCGTTCGATACAGTGCTTTCGGTTCGGTACGCATATGTATCGAACAATACAACATTTGTAATTTATTTTACCAATTTTCCTTCTGACGATGCTGTCTGTGTTGAGCGCTCAGTGAATCTGTGTTCGACTACTCCGCCTAGGCTGCACTGTCCAGCGCAGATCCACTGAGCGCTCAACACAGACAGCATAGTCAGAAGGAAGAGCGCAGGGCACCTCCCCCACCCTCATTCAGATCTGGCGTTTGGAATTATTTTGGTTTTCATGTGACGTATGACCCTGAAGGTAAGCGAGTCATGGACTAAAGTAAAACAGTATGTTGGATGTGCCACGCAATGCTCAATTACATTGGTGTGAACTAGTGTGTTAGCGCAGTTAGCTCGTTAACGTGTTGGCCGTCTAGCCCCATGCACGGAGCGATCGGCGGTAGCTCGTTAACGGAGATTTGCCGTGTTGTGGCGTTAAGGTCATTTCAACGAGATTAACCTGAAAGCACTAGTGGGAACACAACGAATATGACTGCACATTTACGCCGACATCATCCTAGTGCAAAGACAAAAACAACAAGCATGCTACTAACTTTAGCCGAGTCATTTAGACAGCTGTTAGCACATGATTCTCCTTATGCTGCTGAGAATATAGCCCAGAAGAAGCGGATAGTATAGCTTTTATTTTGGAAAGAGCCATTTCTCTGTAATAAACTCTCTTTTCCAAAGATGAGTGATTCCTCAATCAGATACAGGGCTTGCAATATCGCTAGCCCGACGTCCCGGAGCTAGCGATTTTTTCAGTCGGGCTACCAAAATCTATCTCTGCCCTGCCCGTCGGGCTATTGTAGGAAAAATATATGTCAATGCTTTTGCATTCTTTCAGAAATGTAGCTGGGTAATTATGTCATTGGCATCGGTGAGCCACTGTCAATATGTGACATATTGAAGTCGCGTTTGAATTTGCGCTCGTTTTTTTGCTTTCACTTTGCAATCGTGCGAACTGTGTATAGAGAGCGACAGTACTGATCTGTGAGTGATGATAATTTGTGCACCAATTCCTCTGACATCGTCTTATTAATCGTTAGCTTACTATGCAAACATGACAAGTGAAATCTCCCGCAGCTTAAACATGTGAGAGGTTGATCGCGCAGAGAATCGCTGAGCTTATGTGAGTGAGTGTGTAAAAGCATTTCAGTTCTGCTGAGCCAAATAAGACAGGTCAGGGTGAAGAAGTGACAGCCAAAGAAAAGCTTACCACAAAACGGAGAAGTTATGACAAATCAGACTATAAGGCAAAAAGAAAGTGCAGCTTTATGATTTCATGGACAAAAGAATTTCTGTGGCTGCGATATGACGAGCTAAATAACCAGGGCTGCACATAAGTGGTCCGCAGGTGCGCATTCGCTGTCAAAATAAAAAACACGCACAAGGGTTAGGGTTAAATTTAAAAACTGTACTTTTGAGTTAAAATATATATTTATAATTTTAATAAATGACAAATTAAAAATGCATGAACATTTTTTTGTATCGAAAAAATATCGAACCGTGACACCAAAGTATCGAACCGAACCGAACCGTGAATTTTGTGTATCGTTGCACCCCTAATATATATATATATATATATATATATATATATATATATATATATATACAGATAGATAGATAAGTAATCTTTATTACATTTTTTCTAAGATTATTTGAATTGAATTTGGTAAAACTTTAATGGGTTCTTCAACCCAGCCTCGCCTTTTCACACAAGCGCAGTCAACATGAACTCATAATCATGAACATTTGCAGCTTTCCACTGAAAGCTTACAAGTTGGGGCATCTCAACAAATCAGAGATAAGGTGATATTAAGTTTTGAGTTGGACAGGCCCAGTCAAGACTTATTTGTATTGGAATGTGTGTTATTCTGTGGGTTTACCTGACACGGGGTGAAAGCTGTTGATAAAGCAAAGCTCATTTTGGATCGAAAAGCGTAGTAAGCAGTGTGCGAGGCAGCAAGCATTGTAACAGCTCCTCCATTATAGGAATAGCTATTAAAATGATTTTACATCCTGGAATAAAGATAAAATTCTGCTTGTTAGCCTTAAATTAACATTCAATTAAGTACAGTATTTTCAAAGTACTGCTTTGTCTGGGTTTTTTGTGTTTGCTTTGATTTTGCTCTTCTTTACAGTCCATCCCAAAACAGCTGGATGGGATTTAGATCTGGAGACTGTGCTGCCCACTCCATGTTTTCAAGCCTACTCACTGACAGCTTGACTTTTTTTCAATTTCTCTGTAGGAAAGACCAACATTTTTAAGTGTTATGATGGTCTGTCTCTCTTCCATTGCCTTTTTCTTGACATTTTTGTGGCATTACACTACTTTCTACAGTACAATATTGTTCAACTGATGCTCACAATAGTATGATACAATAGTGGTTTCATTTCATACAGAGGAGGTTGTAAGTAATCCAGAAAACTTGGAACACCTGTAGGAATTAGTAGCACCAGCTTCCAACCTCCGTTGCTGCAGAACAGCTTTAAATTGTTAACCCATTTCATGTTTCCTGAAAAAGGCCTTTTTGTATAATTCTGAAATGTATATTATTTTTCAGTTTTGGGAATTCTTACCTTTTTTTTAACCTCCGTGAAGTATTTCACCACTTGTCTTTGTACAATTTCAGTCTTGAATGACTTGAATTGCAATAAATAAATGGAAAAATTGGGGTGTTCTAAAACTTTTGTCCAGTAGTGTAGCTGAAGGAGCACAAAAAAAAATGCAGCATACATACAGTGGGGCAAAAAAGTATTTAGTCAGCCACCGATTGTGCAAGTTCCCCCACTTAAAATGATGACAGGGGTCAGTAATTTGCACCAGAGGTACACTTCAACTGTGAGAGACAGAATGTGAAAAAAAAAATCCATGAATCAACATGGTAGGATTTGTAAAGAATTTATTCGTAAATCAGGGTGGAAAATAAGTATTTGGTCACCTCAAACAAGGAAAATCTCTGGCTCTCACAGACCTGTAACGTCTTCTGTAAGAAGCTTTTCTGTCCCCTACTCGTTACCTGTATGAATGGCACCTGTTTGAACTCATCATCTGTATAAAAGACACCTGTCCACAGCCTCAAACAGTCAGACTCCAAACACCGCCATGGCCAAGACCAAAGAGCTTTCGAAGGACACCAGGAAAAGTATTGTAGACCTGCACCAGACTGGGAAGAGTGAATCTACAATAGGCAAGCAGCTTGGTGTGAAAAAATCAACTGTGGGAGCAATCATCAGAAAATGGAAGACATACAAGACCACTGATAATCTCCCTCGATCTGGGGCTCCACGCAAGATCTCATCCCGTGGGGTCAAAATGATCATGAGAACGGTGAGCAAAGATCCCAGAACCACACGGGGGGACCTGGTGAATGACCTGCAGAGAGCTGGGACCAAAGTAACAAAGGTCACCATCAGTAACACACTACAACGGCAGGGAATCAAATCCCGCAGTGCCAGACGTGTTCGGCTGCTGAAGCCAGTGCATGTCCAGGCCCGTCTGAAGTTTGCCAGAGAGCACATGGATGATACAGCAGAGGATTGGGAGAATGTCATGTGGTCAGATGAAACCAAAGTAGAACTTTTTGGTATAAACTCAACTCGTCGTGTTTGGAGGAAGAAGAATACTGAGTTGCATCCCAAGAACACCATACCTACTGTGAAGCATGGGGGTGGAAACATCATGCTATGGGGCTGTTTTTCTGCCAAGGGGACAGGACGACTGATCCGTGTTAAGGACAGAATGAATGGGGCCATGTATCGTGAGATTTTGAGCCAAAACCTCCTTCCATCAGTGAGAACTTTGAAGATGAAACGAGGCTGGGTCTTCCAACATGACAATGATCCAAAACACACCGCCCGGGCAACAAAGGAGTGGCTCTATAAGAAGCATTTGAAAGTCCTGGAGTGGCCTAGCCAGTCTCCAGACCTCAACCCCATAGAAAATCTGTGGCGGGAGTTGAAAGTCCGTGTTGCTCGGCGACAGCCCCAAAACATCACTGCTCTCGAGAAGATCTGCATGGAGGAATGGGCCAAAATACCAGCTACTGTGTGTGCAAACCTGGTAAAGACCTATAGTAAACGTTTGACCTCTGTTATTGCCAACAAAGGTTATGTTACAAAGTATTGAGTTGTATTTTTGTTATTGACCAAATACTTATTTTCCACCCTGATTTACGAATAAATTCTTTACAAATCCTACCATGTGGATTCATGGATTTTTTTTCACATTCTGTCTCTCACAGTTGAAGTGTACCTCTGGTGCAAATTACTGACCTCTGTCATCATTTTAGGTGGGGGAACTTGCACAATCGGTGGCTGACTAAATACTTTTTTGCCCCACTGTACATACATTTGGACATGAAAAGCAACAGAAAACTAAAGATAATATTTGAAGGAATAGTGAAATTGGGTAAACATGGCGTCAACATGTTAGCGCTTGTGCAGCCCCTCACACGAGGCATTAAAAAAAAAAAAAAAAAAAAAAAAAATATATATATATATATATATATATATATATATATATATATATATATATATATATATATATATATATATATATATATACACTTGCTCTTGTTCTATACTTGCAATAATTTGTTTATATCTTAATTGTTAAGTGAAATGAACCTTAAAATTAATGTTTAACTCAGTGTGTAATGAGTTAAAGATTCCTCTAAGATCTGCACATCTAGTGTGGGTGTACAAATGGCACATAATAGATCTTTTTTTCTTTTTTTTTAAACGTACTAGTTGCTCAACTTTTCCCACCAGCCACTTGTTTACTTCATCTTCACTTTCCTTGCAGGGAATGCCACAGAGAGTTAACTTGTCTTATCGTGTTTTTTTGGAGACTGTACTTTCAGTTTTATGACCTTTATGGAAGCCTGATCATACAGTCTATAACAGATAAATGAATGATAAAAAAACACTGCATTCTTCTCTTTTAATCAAATCTTTTCATCTGCACTTTTATGATGTTGGATTTCCTTCTGATCAAATGTTCAGCAAGCATACAAATTGCTATCTAAGTGTGTTTCTCATGAAAGTTATGTCTACGTTATATTAAAATGTTTTGAATCTGTTTATTGATCAAAAATAGTCCCATTAGAATTATTTGTTCCTTTCCTTATAAGGTCTTGTTGTTACTCCACTACTCTGCTGTGTCGAAGTATTCTGAAATGAAAAGCAATTACACTATAAAAACTGTGGCTATAGCTATATTATGAAGTGCAGCCAGAGTTTAGTCAATCTCAAATATACGAATAAACAAATAGCTGCAAATGGGCTTCACCCTACTTCTTTTTAAAGAAGAACAAAACAAAGAGAGTAACGACTCCTGGTTTCAGAATATTGCAAACAATCAACTTTTCATATATTTTATGTGGAAATCAATGTTTTTATTACATTAATTTGTTAGACTCCAGTGTGTTTCGGTGAGCGAACAAAAACTTTCCCTTTTACCGTTTTTTTCCACAGCAACTTTTCCCACCAGCAGTTTGTTTACATTATTTTTACTTTTGCTTGCAGCGAATGCTGCAGAGAGTTAACTTGTCTGATCTTGTTTGTTTGCAACTGAGCTTTCAGTTTTGTGACCTTTGTCGATACTTGTTCATATAGTTTGATAAAAGACGCTGTATTCTTTTCGTTTTGTCGCAGCTTATCTTTTATGCAGGTTATAGCTTATGTTAATATGCATATCTTCAGACTGCAATTGAATATCTTTTTTAAAGTAAACTGTGTACTTTAAGATTTGATGGATTTATTTATAGCTCAATTAACTTGAGCAAGGAAAAATACACATAATGTATAGGAGCTAAAAGCTTTTTTCTCACGTGTCATCTCTGGGTGGTGGTCGTTTTGCAAAACAGAGATTGTAAACGCATGTGAGCCAAATCTTTATAATTTTTTTTCTTTATAAATCTCTTTTAATTTAAAAAACTCTTTGATAATTAAAAAAAACATTCCATGCTGTAGTCTATTCTAGTAAAAACGAATAGATTTAATTGATAGAAAAAGCAGAATAGTCCACCTTTAGTCTCGGTGTACTTTGCTGTGTGTCACTGTAATGAGACATTAAAATAAATTTTCATCATCTGGACAGCCACAGCCTGGTAAACCTGTATGGCAGAGTTTTTTCATTACAATAGACAGTGTGTATTTATATTTGTGATCATTGTGAACAATAAAAATCATGTAATAAATTATTTTTCCTTATTGTGTTGGATTTACAGTTACGTTAATTAAGTGCAATTTACTTTACTAACTCTGTGAATTATGAAGCTCAGCATACAAAAACAATGGAGAAGCCTACCTATGGTAAGGTCCAGCCTGTTAAGACTGCCTTCACAACTCTAAAATATGATCTGAAAGGTTTGCAGAAATCAAATCCAAGGCATCAATCCATCCATCTTCTTCCGCTTTATCCGGGGCCGGGTCACGGGGGCAGCAGCCTAAGCAGAGAAGCCCAGACCTCCCTATCCTCACCCACCTACTCCGGGGGAACACCAAGGCGTTCCCAGGCAAGCCGAGAGATATAATCTCTCCAGCGTGTCCTGGGTCTGCCACGGGGCCTCCTCCCAGAGGGACATGCCCAGCGTGTAAAACCTGAAGCGTGTAAAACCTGAAGATAGTCAGATTAACAGAAACGGTATTTTGTCTCTATCTGCCATTCTGCAATTCATCTCATGTAAACAGTAACGTGGCGCACAGCATGACGTGAAAAAAGGTACATACCTTAACGAAACGGCGTTTACATGTGGACGAAACAGCTGCGTTTTCAAAAATACCCGTGTAGGTGTGGATGTAGCGTAAAAGAGTTAGTGGTTTATTTCCTTACTACCTGTAATTTATTGCAGATTACTTGTATTTGCTTAATTGTTTACTAAATGTTTGAGGTGTGAAATAAACCGCAATGGAGCAGAATATGGGCGTGTGTGGTTGGAGGATGTGTGCGGGGGGGGACATTTTACTTGTCAAGCACAGGGGGGCCTAGCAAAAAACGTTTGGGAACCACTGGATTAGCAGGTGCACTGTCCTTTCCAGCACCCTGGCATAGACTTTCCCAGGGAGGCTGAGGAGTGTGATCCCCCTGTGGTTGGAACTCACCCTGGCTCCAGGGCGGGGCCCCGGTATCCATCGAGGGAACAGGGTAAACTGTTCCCTCGATGTTTTTCTCATAAGGGTCGTCTGAACTGCTCTTTGTCTGGTCCCTCACCCAGGACCCTACCAGGGGGCAAAAGACCCCAGACAACATAGCTCCTGGGATCCCTGGGACACACAGACCCCTCCACCACGATAAGGTAGCAATTCACAGAGAGGCAAATCCAAGCCATCATGTCCTAATGTCCATCCATTCATTTTCTTATCCAGGGTCGGGTCGCGGGGGCAGCAGCCCAGACCTCCCTCTCCCCAGCTACCTCCTCCAGCTTGTCTGGGGGAACATCCAGGTGTTCCCAGGCTGGCTCCAAAGCCAACCATTACAACCTCTACAGACCCCTTTGCTAAAAACCCATATTTAAGATACTGAAATATTTTAAAGATGTCATTATTGTTTTTATCAGTCTCAAATATTTGACTATACCCATTCAAAAGCCAATCGGTTTAATCAACTTCTTTTTAAAGACACCAATATTGTTTCAGAGTATGCCAGACAATCTGCCTTGCATATGTTTTATGAGGAAATCAAATGATTCCTTACATAAATTAGTGCTGTCAGCATTAATCTCTGTAAAATTACGTTAACGCCATAACCACATTAATGCGGCAAATCTCCGTTAGCGAGCTAACGCTGATCACCCCGTGTGGGCTGCATGGCGTTGCTGCGAAATCAGTTTTACCCCTGTTCTCTTATTCGTCGAGGCATCCAGAGACGGCACCAGAACTCAGTGGTTATTTCACAAGACCTTTATTCATCTTTATTTAAGCATGCACTTCTAGAAGGGAAGACGAGGCCGGTGTGTTCCTCTGCAAAATCTTCACCCCTTTATTAGTTACAGCCAGCTTTATAGAGGCGTCCCCATCATAAAACCCCCCCACAGTGTGCTGCAAACTCTGTGTCTGTGTCTACGTCAGTGCTCGTGAGTGACTGTGTACGCATACCTGTGTGTATGTGTGTGCACGTGAGTGAGTGTGCGTGACAGTTAAAACACTGTGGGTGCAGGTGACTCCCTAGAGGTCATAAAAACCCATCTCCTATCCAGACCACAGTTATCCAGTTACAAATGTTGAGACCTTTCACAGTTCAACTGGGGGAGGGGTCTCCTACAAGTTCATGACACAGTCAGGGCTTTATTACATCGAGGGCAGTGTCAGTGTCTCTACAATAATTCTACAGTCTATGTTAACACATTTCTAAACTCTAAATCAGCTAAACATTCCTACAGCGTCAACATGTTAGCGCCGTGCAGCCCCTCACTCGGGCACTAATATATATATATATACAGGGAGTGCAGAATTATTAGGCAAATTAGTATTTTGTCCACATCATCCTCTTCATGCATGTTGTTTTACTCCAAGCTGTAGAGGCTCGAAAGCCTACTACCAATTAAGCATATTAGGTGATGTGCATCTCTGTAATGAGAAGGGGTGTGGTCTAATGACATCAACACCCTATATCAGGTGTGCATAATTATTAGGCAGCGTCCTTTCCTTTGGCAAAATGGGTCAAAAGAAGGACTTGACAGGCTCAGAAAAGTCAAAAATAGTGAGATATCTTGCAGAGGGATGCAGCAGTCTCAAAATTGTAAAGCTTCTGAAGCGTGATCATCGAACAATCAAGCGTTTCATTCAAAATAGTCAACAGGGTCGCAAGAAGCGTGTGGAAAAACCAAGGCGCAAAATAACGGCCCATGAACTGAGAAAAGTCAAGCGTGCAGCTGCCAACATGCCACTTGCCACCAGTTTGGCCATATTTCAGAGCTGCAACATCACTGGAGTGCCCAAAAGCACAAGGTGTGCAATACTCAGAGACATGGCCAAGGTAAGAAAGGCTGAAAGAAGACCACCACTGAACAAGACACACAAGCTGAAACGTCAAGACTGGGCCAAGAAATATCTCAAGACTGGTTTTTCTAAGGTTTTATGGACTGATGAAATGAGAGTGAGTCTTGATGGGCCAGATGGATGGGCCCGTGGCTGGATTGGCAAAGGGCAGAGAGCTCCAGTCCGACTCAGACGCCAGCAAGGTGGAGGTGGAGTACTGGTTTGGGCTGGTATCATCAAAGATGAGCTTGTGGGGCCTTTTCGGGTCGAGGATGGAGTCAAGCTCAACTCCCAGTCCTACTGCCAGTTTCTGGAAGACACCTTCTTCAAGCAGTGGTACAGGAAGAAGTCTGCATCCTTCAAGAAAAACATGATTTTTTTTAGAATAGGATAGAATAGAATAGAATAGAATAGAATAGAATAGAATAGAATAGCCTTTATTGTCATTGTACAGAGTACAACGAAATTGGAGTGCCACTCCCTTGGTGCAAGTTTCAATAATAAATATAAATGTAAAATATAAAAAGTACAAAAAAAAACAATCGTAAGTACTCAAACAATAGTATGTACAATATATACAGGATAGCAGCATTAATATAATGACAGTATGAATAGCAGCATTAATATAATGACAGTATGAATAGCAGCATAATATAATGACAGTGACGGTATGGAATAGGTTCAATTGTTTTTGTGCTTATTCACTACGGTGATAGCTCTGGGAAAGAAGCTATCCCTGAATCTGTTTGTCCTGGTTTTATGTGACCTGTACCGTTGGCCTGACAGTAATAGTTCAAACAGTTGGTTGCTGGGGTGAGAGTAGTCCTTGATGATATTGCCAGCTCTGCTGAGGTACCGAGAGTTTGCAGTGACCTCCAGGCTGGGCAGAGAGCAGCCAGTGATCTTCTGGGCTGTGTTGATGACCCTCTGCAGTACTTTCCTGTCCGCAGCTGAGCACCCTGCATACCATGTTGTTATGCCGTACGTTAGGATGCTCTCTATGGTGGCTCTGTAAAATGTCACCAGCAGCCTCTCCTCCAGGTTGTTCCTCCTGAGCACTCTCAGAAAGTGGAGACGCTGCTGGGCCTTTTTAACCACCGCCGTGGTATTTGCAGTCCAGGAGAGGTCATCAGAGATCTGCACGCCCAGAAACCTCATGGAGTGTACCCTCTCCACACAGCTCCCGTGAATGTAAAGTGGGGCCGGGTCTGCTCTGCCCTTCCTGAAGTCCAAGATAAGTTCTTTAGTTTTCGTGGTGTTCAGTTGGAGGTTGTTAACTGAACACCACTCAGTCAGTCTGTTGACCTCATCTCTGTAGTCCGACTCATCCCCCCTTGAGATGAGTCCAACCACTGTGGTGTCATCCGCGAACTTTATGATGGTGTTTGAGAGATGGGTAGGGGAGCAGTCGGATGTGTAGAGCGTAAACAGGAGGGGACTCAAAACACATCCTTGTGGAGACCCAGTGCTGAGTGTGATGGTGCTGGACCGGTGGGGGCCGAGTCTGACAGACTGTGGTCTATTTGTCAGGAAGTCCTTGATCCAGAGGCAGATGGGGGTGGAGAGTCCCAGGTGAGACAGTTTCTGGACCAGGATCTCCGGGATGATATGATTGAATGCTGAGCTGAAGTCCAGAAAGAGCATTCTCACATAGCTTCCTCGGTGCTCCAGGTGACTCAGCACAGTGTGGAGCGCTATGGTGATAGCGTCCTCGGTGGAACGATTTGTCCTGTAGGCAAATTGGTGGGGGTCCAGAGTGGGAGGCAGACCGGCCCTGATGTGCTGACAGACCAGTCTCTCAAAGCACTTCATCACTACAGGCGTAAGTGCAACAGGCCTGTAGTCATTTGTGCTGGCCACAGCTGTCTTCTTGGCGATGGGGATGATGGTGGAGGTTTTGAGGCAGGGCAGGACGTTGTTTGATGACAAGGAAAGGTTGAAGATTTTAGTGAAGACTCCGGTCAGTTCGTCAGCACATGCTCTGAGAACCTTTCCATGTATTCCATCAGGACCTGCCGCCTTCCTGGGATTCACTGACCTTAGAACACACCTCACTCATTTTCATGCAGGACAATGCTCCATCACACGCGTCCAAGTACTCCACAGCGTGGCTGGCAAGAAAGGGTATAAAAGAAGAAAAACTAATGACATGGCCTCCTTGTTCACCTGATCTGAACCCCATTGAGAACCTGTGGTCCATCATCAAATGTGAGATTTACAAGGAGGGAAAACAGTACACCTCTCTGAACAGTGTCTGGGAGGCTGTGGTTGCTGCTGCACGCAATGTTGATGGTGAACAGATCAAAACACTGACAGAATCCATGGATGGCAGGCTTTTGAGTGTCCTTGCAAAGAAAGGTGGCTATATTGGTCGCTGATTTGTTTTTGTTTTGTTTTTGAATGTCAGAAATGTATATTTGTGAATGTGGAGATGTTATATTGGTTTCACTGGTAAAAATAAAGAATTGAAATGGGTATATATTTGTTTTTTGTTAAGCCTACCGCAGACATGAGCGAGACAGATAAATATGAAGGCATGCCAGCTCGGACGTCGCCCGGATCAACAAGGTCCGCGTCAGGTGTTGAGGAACCAGGGCACCCTGACGAAAAGTGGGCTACTGGAACAAGAAGGCATGGAAGAAGGAACACGAGAAGCTGGAGAAATACCAAGGGCTCAGAGAAGAGCTCGAGAGGATGTGGAGGGTGAAGGTAACGGTGGTCCCCGTGGTAATCGGAGCACTAGGTGCGGTGACTCCCAAGCTAGGCGAGTGGCTCCAGCAGATCCCGGGAATAACATCGGAGATCTCTGTCCAGAAGAGCGCAGTCCTGGGAACAGCTAAGATACTGCGCAGGACCCTCAAGCTCCCAGGCCTCTGTTAGAGGACCCGAGCTTGAAGGATAAACCGCCCGCAGGGGCGTGCTGGGTGTTTTTTTTATATATATATTAGATCTCAGCATGATTTGATGAGTGAATATTAACTATTAAAAAAAATTCCATTGCAGGTTCTATACTTGCAATAATCTGTTTATATCTTATTTGCTAAGTGAAATGAACCTTAATATTAATGTTTAACTCAGTGTGTAATGAGTTAAAGATTCCTCTAAGATCTGCACATCTAGTGTGGGTGTACAAATGGCACATAATAGATCTTTTTTTCTTTTTTTTTAAACGTACTAGTTGCTCAACTTTTCCCACCAGCCACTTGTTTACTTCATCTTCACTTTCCTTGCAGGGAATGCCACAGAGAGTTAACTTGTCTTATCGTGTTTTTTTGGAGACTGTACTTTCAGTTTTATGACCTTTATGGAAGCCTGATCATACAGTCTATAACAGATAAATGAATGATAAAAAAACACTGCATTCTTCTCTTTTAATCAAATCTTTTCATCTGCACTTTTATGATGTTGGATTTCCTTCTGATCAAATGTTCAGCAAGCATACAAATTGCTATCTAAGTGTGTTTCTCATGAAAGTTATGTCTACGTTATATTAAAATGTTTTGAATCTGTTTATTGATCAAAAATAGTCCCATTAGAATTATTTGTTCCTTTCCTTATAAGGTCTTGTTGTTACTCCACTACTCTGCTGTATCGAAGTATTCTGAAATGAAAAGCAATTACACTATAAAAACTGTGGCTATAGCTATATTATGAAGTGCAGCCAGAGTTTAGTCAATCTCAAATATACGAATAAACAAATAGCTGCAAATGGGCTTCACCCTACTTCTTTTTAAAGAACAAAAGAAAGAGAGTAACGACTCCTGGTTTCAGAATATAGCAAACAATCTTCTTTGCATATATTTTATGTGGAAATCAATGTTTTTATTACATTAATTTGTTAGACTCCAGTGTGTTTCGGTGAGCGAACAAAAACTTTCCCTTTTACCGTTTTTTTCCACAGCAACTTTTCCCACCAGCAGTTTGTTTACATTATTTTTACTTTTGCTTGCAGTGAATGCTGCAGAGAGTTAACTTGTCTGATCTTGTTTGTTTGCAACTGAGCTTTCAGTTTTGTGACCTTTGTCGATACTTGTTCATATAGTTTGATAAAAGACGCTGTATTCTTTTCGTTTTGTCGCAGCTTATCTTTTATGCAGGTTATAGCTTATGTTAATATGCATATCTTCAGACTGCAATTGAATATCTTTTTTAAAGTAAACTGTGTACTTTAAGATTTGATGGATTTATTTATAGCTCAATTAACTTGAGCAAGGAAAAATACACATAATGTATAGGAGCTAAAAGCTTTTTTCTCACGTGTCATCTCTGGGTGGTGGTCGTTTTGCAAAACAGAGATTGTAAACGCATCTCCAAAGGTTGATTCTGCTCATCTGGACGTAGCGTTTTCAGCATTTTCTGGCCTGACGAGGTAGCTCTTCTGTGTTGTGCCATCCGCTTCACCAGAGGTTGTTTGGTTTCCCCGATGTATAAATCCTGGCAATCCTCCTGGCACTTAACAGCATACACTATGTTTCTAAAAAGTTGATTCTGTTCATCTGGACGTAGCGTTTTGTGGGAGAAACTTCTTCAGTCTCAGCTGACTGCAGGTTTCCCCAATCTTATAAACAGTACATTTGCATAATGACTGAAACCAGCCCACTGAGGAAACAATGGGCTGAGAGGTCAGTTTCTTAATTGTAATTATGCATTCTCATGACCATTGATCAACAACAATTGACCAAAACACACTGATTAAAGCCCACTGATCAATGGCCATCAGTACCATTCACAGAGAGTTGGGGAATGGCTGCAATAACAGCATTGCCATCTTACAATGCTGTTATTGCAGCCATTGGTCAGTGGTTGTCGATATTTTTAACTGGGGCAGCAGTCGTGTGAAGGTGAGAAAGGAGGATCCAATGGCGGACAGTGGTGGAGGTGCAAGTGGGATTTATTTACAGTGAACAAAACAAAGATGTGGGCAGAACAGAACATAAACCTAATGAACATGGAGAATGAACACGGAGGATGAACACAGACGATCTGACGACGAGCAGAAGCCAACCCACACTATAAATACACACCAGGTAATGAGATGACACACAGGGGTGGACACAGCTGACACTAATGGACATAACGAGAAGCAGACCTACAAAGTAAAACCGGAAACACACAGACTGTTTTACAACACCAAACGCAGGGACCCGAATGGAGCACAGAGGGAAGACACAGGTAGGGATAATAAACACGACACCCAAACCCAAAGGACTAATACAAATTCAGAATAAACACCAAACACAAGATGAAACCAAAATGAAACACAAAACACTGGGTCAACAACCCAGGACCATGAGAATTTTAGTAATTCAGGGTAAATTTGTAGTTTATTATTAACAGGAACACAGTGAAAAGAAACTATATCATTCGGATTGTCTACATTGGAAGGTACTTCCTCTTCCGCCTTTCATAGTAACGTGCGAAATAAATGTGTTGCAGCCCCTTGGTGTGTGCACTCACAACAATGGCTGAGCGTAAATGCAGTCATGTGTGGACGTATTTTACCTCCACAAACAGTCGAGACGTGGTTTGCGATACATGTGGCAAGAAAGTGAGGTGTTGTGGCAACACCACTAATCTCAAACACCTCAGAGTAAATCATATCACAGAATATGACGAGTGTATGTTGAGGCGAACTGAAGAGGAGGAGAGGGACAGGTGCTGCTAGGGTGAGACAGACATCTCTCACCTTTAGTGCTGCAGGCAAGGTGTTCAAATGGCGCACAACTTCAGTTTTTTTATTTCTATATGATGAACTCTGCATTATTAAGTGATAAGAACAAGTAATCTGATGTCCTGTAATCATTACGAAGCTATAATTTGAACATACAATAAATAAAATGTTTTCGTACAAAGTATCGCTATCGGATCAGAATCGTCAATACCGCCCTGAATTTTACTTGGTATTGTTATATTGTATTTAACTTAATGTATATAATTCACTCACTTATTGCACATAATGTCCTTTTTGTATTTATCTACATACTTACTGTATATAAAGTTTTTTCTCTCTCTCAAAGCCTGTCCAAATTCGAAGACTCCCCCAAACGTGGTCAAAAAGTGCGTCCTTTATTTCCCCGGATTTGAAGAATGGCACGGGTGTATACTTCGTGGCCCAACCTATCCCAGAATTCATAGCACGGCCCAGCCAATTCCAGTTTTTAATAATGGTGGCAGCGTCTTAGTTTTAATATTACACTTATTATTCTTTCTGGGTCACAAAATAAACTTTTAATGTATTTTCAAGCGAGAATGTAGCTGAGTAAACTTCAAATATCTGCTTGGTTTATCAAGACATCGCATATTTGCAAAAGCGCTCCAACGTTTTCTTAGACGTCTGTTACCCACCAGCTCGATAGCTAGCCGGGGTTCAAGGCTCACTAGAATAGAATAGAATAGAATAGAATAGAATAGAATAGAAAGAAAGCTGAAGAAGCTGTTCCGGTACCTGGTGGTCTTAGTCCGGAGGCTCCTGTGGCGCCTCCCAGAGGGCAGGAGGGTGAAGAGTCCATGTGATGGGTGACTGGGGTCTTTGATGATTTTCCCAGCCCTTTTCAGACACCGCTTCCTGTAGATGTCTTTTATGGCAGGAAGTGGTGCTCCGGCGATGCGCTGGGCAGTTTTTACGACCCTCTGCAACGCCTTCCGGTCCGAGGCAGAGCAGTTCCCATACCAGACTGTTATACGGTTGGTCAGGATGCTCTCGATGGTGCAACGATAGAAGTTCACCAGGATGTCTGAGGACAGGTGGTTCTTCCTCAGAGTCCTCAAGAAGAAGAGGCGCTGGTGAGCCTTCTTGACCAGCTTGGATCAGTTGGTCGTCCAGGTGAGATCCTCGGAGATGTGGACTCCCAGGCAAGGAGCCGGCAAGGACACCAGACTCCCGCCACATCATTTTCAAACCCCCGTGGTCTTTCGCTACTCAGGTTAAACATGATATATAAGTCACTCAGATCATGTAAAAATGTTATTGTTTGGCTTTTTACAGTGTTTTATTTGTACCTCAGTAAATTGGTTTGACTGAGATTAAAATTATAGAAAAATTATACAAAACAGATTCCAAAAAAGTTGGGACACTAAACAAATTGTGAATAAAAACTGAATGCAACGATGTGGAGATGGCAAATGTCAATATTTTATTCAGAATAGAACATAAATCACGGAACAAAAGTTGAAACTGAGAAAATTTATCATTTTAAGGGAAATATATGGTGATCCAAAATGTCATGGTGTCAACCAAGGTTATTATCGTTAACGAAAACTAACGAAATACTGAAAACTAGAAGTGAAAAACAATTTTTGTTAACGGAAATAAAAATAAAAACAAAAAAAGGAAAACTAAATAAAACTGTAATGAGTGTTCACAAAACTAACTAAAATTAACTGAATTTATAGCAAAAATGTGTTTAGTTTTCGTAGATGTGTGCGTGTCATACAATAGTCAAGGGTGAAAATGAAGTTTAGTTTCCAGATTTTTTCTTGCTGTGTCTCATTATGCTAGCAGGTGGCAGTACGTTAGTCGAGTCGTCTGTGTTGCTGCTCCGTCCACGCGCAGAATCATGTCAGGAAAAGTCGGGAGAAAGCGCCAGAGTCCAATATGACTGTGTTTTGGATGAAGCAAGTGTCTTGTAGTGGAAAGAGACAAATTATGAGGGACATTTCTAAAGGGAAAAAAATCCGAGTAAAGTGACGAGTAAGGTAAGTGACCCATGTTGTAGGTGACGTCAGACGCCGGAGAATTGGCGGAAAAAAAGCAAATGGTAGCATAGAGTTTAACAAAGGTTTTTCAAGCTTCAGTATTACCAAATATACTAATCAATTGTCATATAACTAACAACATCTGTTTTATCATCTCTAACACCCTGGAGGACAACGGGGAGAGTTTAGACGCTCTCCAAGATTACATCGACCGCTGTTTTCAAGATTTAGTAATGAATAAGGCCCAGAATGCATCCTCCCCGGCCAAAATTGAGACGCCGTCATCGAAGAGATGTCGCCCGGCAGACTCCCCCGGTACAACATCGCCTGCCGGCAAAGACATCGCAGACATCCTGGAGTCAATCGACAAGCGATTGTCCAGTTTCGATGCGAGGCTGTCCCTGGTGGAGATTTTACACCGGGAATTTAAATCTCTGAGAGAATCCCTGGAATTCAGCCAGCAGCAGGTGGAATCGCTTGCCGCTGAAAATACCACGCTACGGGAGTCGGTCAAATCTCTCACCGATAACGTGACCCAGCTAAACATTGAAAATAAAAAAATAAAAGAGTCCGTTATCGATCTACAAGCCCGTAGCATGAGAGATAATCTTGTGTTTTCTGGTATTCCAGAATCTGCCAGAGAGGACGCGGAGGCAACGGTGAAAAGCTTCATTAAAATCCACCTGAAGCTGCCGGAAGACACCGTAAAGAACATCGACTTCGATAGAGTACATCGCTTGGGGGGCATGAGGTCGCGGACCGGGAGACCACGGCCTATTGTGGCCAAATTCGGTCAATTCAAACAGAAGGAACAGGTGAAGAGTCGCGGCAGAGAGCTGAAAGGAACGGACTTCAGCGTGAACGACCAGTTCCCCAAAGAGATCCTGGAACGATGCAAGGTCCTGTTCCCAGTTCGACGTAGCTTCATCCAGAAAGGCTCCCGTGCTGTCATCGCCGTGGACCGGCTCTACGTGGACGGACAGCTGTACCGCGACCCCGGCACCACACCATGGTTATATTGACTGCACTCCAGATAAGAACCCGCTACACTCTTTTCTTATTCATTCACACTTTCCCCTTTAACATGGGTTTAACCTAGTAATATCAGTATGATGTCATAGCAGATATAACACCGTCACCCTCCGTCATTGCTTTAATTGGAATGTTTCCGTTTCGTTTCTTTT
This sequence comes from Maylandia zebra, assembly GCF_041146795.1. Lineage (NCBI taxonomy): Eukaryota > Metazoa > Chordata > Actinopteri > Cichliformes > Cichlidae > Maylandia > Maylandia zebra. The sequence continues at coordinate 36,682,487 of NC_135179.1, read as the reverse complement.
TTTTTGTTGTCGCTCACAGTTCATGTGGTTTCTTTCTTTCTCTTGTCTTTCACTGCTGTGATCACCTACTTCCCCACTCACCTACAAACAACACCCTCTATTTCTCCATATTTTCACACCACGATCACGCAAACACATCCGCTCAACGGCAGCACATTCACAACAGCCTCACAGCACGCACAGACTTGCAGGACACATAACAAAAGCCATGCTTGTTCATATTAGTGAATATTCACACACATAGTCAGACTTATGGAGCCTCTCACCACACCTTTTTTTTCCCCTCTCTCTCTTTCTATTTACAAACAAGGGATGTTTCCACATTCTCTCCACCCGTCTAAACGAAACACCCAGCGTACATCATTAGAAATACACACACAATTATGGGCATGCTGAGGTTTGTCACATGGAATGTAAATGGAGCTGGCTCCAGAGGAAAGAGGTTAAAGATATTTAACCAGCTTAAAAAACTACAGGCAGATATTGTTTTATTACAAGAAACTCACAGACCTGTCACAGGTTTAAACGAACTTAAAACACCTGAGTTTCCTAACGTGTTTGCAGCCTGTTATAATTCTAGACAACGAGGAGTAGCAATTTTAATACATAAAAATGTTAATTTTACAGTACTCGATACAGTTATAGATCCAGAGGGTAGATTTCTAATTATTAAACTATCAATATTGAACAAAAAACTATGTATTGTTAGTATATATGGTCCAAATGTTGATGAACCCTCATTCTTCCACGGATTTTTTAGTGCACTCTCTGAACACCTCGAATGCACACTCATTCTTGGCGGTGACCTCAACCTTGGACTAAATGAAGAAATGGATAGGCTCAACACAACAGGAACTCAGTGCAATTGGCAGTCCACAAATATAATCAAACAGTATATGAGCGACTTTGGCCTTCGTGATGCATGGCGCTCCCTTCATATTTAGACTTTAATGACACTCCCGGAATATCTGCTTCTGTTCTATGGGAAGCAGGGAAAGCTGTAATGAGAGGTAAAATAATTTCTTTCTCATCACACAAAAAGAAAGAAGAAAACAAAAATATTCAGGAATTAGAAAAAACCATCAAATCACTAGAAGAAGCCTACGCATGCGACCAAGATAAGGAAACATTGAACAAAATACGCAAGACAAAACTAGAATTAAATGAAACTATTAATAAAAAAACACAATTCCTTATACAAAGACTTCGCTTGCAGAATTTTGAACACAGTAACAAATCAGGTCGATTTCTAGCTAACCAGTTAAAAATAAATAAAGAAAAAACAACTATATGTGCTGCTAAAGATTTATCGGGGAACACAATATATGACCCTGGAAGAATAAACAACATTTTTAGGGATTTCTATGAAACTTTATACTCACCACAAATAAACCCATCTAAAAATGAAATTGATCTGTTCCTTGACAACGTAACTCTTCCAAAATTACTAGACAGTCAAGCAATGGAACTGGATTCGCCACTGACGCCAAGTGAACTCCAGGAAGCCCTGATAAGTATGCCCAATAATAAGGCTCCAGGTCCAGACGGCTTCCCTGCAGAATTCTACAAAGAATTCTGGACAATTCTGGCACCAGTATTCCACGGAATGTTGCAGGAAATCGAGGAAAATGGCAGACTACCACCAAATATGAATTCTGCCAACATTAGTCTCCTGCTAAAACCAGACAAAGACCCTTTATTTCCCTCAAGCTATCGTCCAATTTCTCTTTTAAATGTAGACCTTAAAATAATCTGCAAAGCTCTCTCAAAGAGATTAGAGAAAATAACCCCCCTCTTAATTCATCCTGACCAAACTGGTTTCATAAAAGGTCGGCACTCCTCAACAAACACTCGTAGATTACTTAATTTAATAGACTACTCATACAATAAAAACATCGAAACCATAATATTATCTCTAGATGCAGAAAAAGCATTTGATAGAGTTAACTGGAAATTTTTATTCGCAACTTTACACAAATTTGGTTTTGGAAACTCCTTCATAAACTGGATAAGAATATTATACAATTCCCCAACAGCTCGTATCAGAACAAATGACCAGACATCCTGCAGCTTCTGTCTCCTGAGGGGCACCAGACAGGGATGCCCACTCTCCCCTTCACTTTTTGCAATTTTTATCGAACCTCTAGCAGCAGCATTTAGACAGGCTACAACAATTAAGGGCATAAAATGTAAGAGCATAGAACATAAAATCAGTCTCTATGCAGATGATGTGTTGCTTTTTCTGCAAAACACACAAACCAACCTCTCTGAGGTAATTACTTTAATAAACTGGTTTTCAAGAGTTTCAGATTATTCAATTAACTGGCCAAAATCTACAGTTCTCCCCATTAACTGCTCCTTTCATAATTCTTCCTCTGCCCCACTGCAATCCGGAAATATTAAATATTTAGGTATTAATGTTTCTCCTAAGCTTTCAGACTTAACTAAATTAAACCACATCCCACTTCTAAAGAAAGTAGAAGGCGATCTGACTGTAAATGCCGGCAAAGCCACTTTACTTTGCGCTTTTATTTTGAAGAGTACCTTAGCACTTCCTCTTTTATTGTGTCAGACTTCCTGTTCTGTTCTCGGTGAGGCGACGCAAACACGTTGCTTCAGAACTGGCTAAGAGATGTGCATGGAGGAGGTTGGCTAGCTGATTCAGCATGATTAGCACCCTTGGAAGCAGAAAGAGGTTGGTTAATGATTGCAAACGATTGTTTATGTATTTAAGACACAGAAAGGTTGTTGTTAATTCATTTTATTAAATGCTGTAACATAAATAGTTTAGAAACTATTGATTTATGTCAATGTCACTATTTGAGTTAATCAAAATAATTTTCTATGGTAAAATGTGAACATTTCTGCACTTTCTACTTGAATGTTTAATGGTATTTGTTTGTGCATCTTTATAGTTTTCACGGTGCCATATTGTCGGTGGTTTAAAGAGGAGAGAATAAAGTTGCATCAGTCGAAGCTCTCTGCGTCACGAGTGGTAATTCCAAGTGGGCAGCTACAGTGAAAACTCTCTGACTGCAAGAGACCTGCCATCCCTGCAGAGAACCTGACACCATTTCATCAGAGATCCAGCTACCAACCTGTTACCAGCCAGCTGATTCCACTCGCATCCACAAACTGCAATCGCAAGGTTAGAAAGAACAGCATACTAAAGCTCAAGACTCCAGATACTGAAAGAGACACTGACTACCAAGAAGAAACACAGGACTGCTTACACACATGCACAAGCTGAATGCATAACTAGAAACTCTTTAAATAATGTTACGAGGCCAAAATAATTCATGGACTGCCAACACATAATATTCCTGAATCTGGTTAATGTTTCTTGGTGAGCGAAATGTGTTTTTTGTGGAATAATAATTCACAGGATGTCTGTTTATGAAAAGGTTTAAAAGGTGAAGCTCATTAGCTAATTTATGAACATTTGTTGTTGCTGTCTTACGCTAAACATACCTTTGAATGTCCATAATCAGTAAATGTTTGACACAGCGTTACTCTGTGGTAAAGATTAACTACAGCTTTAAAGTATAGTCAGGCAGTAAGGCAATCAAAGCTACAATCGACTTAAGGCAGCTACGGAAACAAAATGTCACTACCAGAAGAGCAAACAGACAACCCCACAAGCGCACCATGCGAATCCAGCTCATCAGAAGAAGAAACAGGCAACCCTACGAACGCACCATGCAAATCTAGCTCACGTGAGAGAAAATTAACAGAGAAAGGCCTAGAGATGCAAAAGCACGATATCAGAAAGCGTGAAAAATCATTCAACAAGACTTATGACTCTTGGAGCAAGGGAAACTAGAACAAAACTAAAATCCCTCTGCTCAGCAGAAGACCTCAATAAACTGCAGCAAAACATTGAAGCAAAGCACGACGCTGTAAGTTCACAGTATGAACCTATCCTGCGTAACAGTAACACCACACCTGACATTGTCAACAAAATGGACGCCTGTGTTACACTAACAAAGGAGGTATGTAACCTCATAAGTGATCGTCTAAAGACTGTTCATGAGGAATATAATAACCATCTTGAGAAAGAAAGAGTAAGAGAAGTGTTAAGCAAGAACGAATATAGGTCTGTTTTTGGCGACAGCATAACGGAAACTGCAAGCTCTATAGAGTTGTCAGAGCAATTGAGCCGTCACTCTGGCTCATCCTGTACCCGCAACAGTAGAGTAGATGCAGAAGCAGAGCTTGCTGCCAAGCTGGAGCAATCAAAGGCTATGGAAGAAATTCAAGCACAGCAAGCACATCTTCACAAGTTAGAAAGTGAATGGAAACTCAAAGAGGCAAAAATGTTGTCAGAAATTAAACTAAAAGAGGTGGAAATGCAACAACAGTTGGAACAAGAAAGAGCAAAACTACAGCAGTTACAAGCAGACAAAGAAGTTGCTATAGCAATAGCTCGCGTGAAAGCGTACAACAGCCTTGAAGGGTTTGAGAACCACAACAGGGAAATTGATAGTAAAATTAGCTCTGCTTGCTACAGAAGGCAAATTGAACCTCAGCTGAATCCAAATGCCGCATCATTCCAACCCCACAAAGCAATTCCAGAAATGACAATGACCCAGGAGTCTGTCAGCTTAGCACAAGCAATCGCTAGCTCATTAAGTATGAATCGCTTGCCAGTCCCTGAGCCTGCCACATTCAGTGGGGACCCTTTGCAGTTTACCGATTGGAAAATGTCATTCATTAATCTGATTGACCGAAAACCCCTTCCAGCAAGCGAGAAGATGTTTTATCTGAAAAATTATCTCGCAGGAGAAGCACGCAAAGCGGTAGAAGGTTTCTTTTACCAAGATTCAGAAAATGCATACAAGGGAGCATGGAAAGTCTTAGAGGACAGATATGGGAACCCATTCATTATACAGAAAGCATTTCGTGATAAACTCACGAGATGGCCAAAAATCAGCGCAAATGACCCACTAGCACTACGAGAGTTTGGCGATTTCCTCAAAGGATGCTCTGAAGCAATCCCACACGTCAAAGGACTAGCTATCCTAAACGATTGTGAAGAAAATCACAAATTGCTCAAAAAACTGCCAGAATGGATCGTGCGCAAGTGGAGTCGAATTGTTGTAGATGAACTTGACGAATCTGGCACCTATCCAAATCTTGCATGCTTCACAGACTTCCTGAGTAGAGAAGCACGGATAGCTTGCAACCCGATAGCTTCTCCACTGTTGATGAATTTCAAACCTGTAGATGATCGAATCCCAAAGAGAGCCAAAGTCTTCAACACAAACATGCAACCAAAGAGTTCCGCTCAGGAGAAACAAGACACAAACATTAGTAAATCAAAATCACCTTGTTCTGTTTGTAAAAGTGAAACTCATGGAATCTCAAAGTGTCCCATCTTTACAGCTAAGAGTGTTGAAGATAAAAGGGCATTCATCCATGAAAACCGGCTCTGCTTTGGATGTTTAAGAAAAGGTCATATCACCAAAGATTGCAAAAGACGACACACGTGCAACATTTGTGAACGTCGTCATCCAACCTGCCTGCACGAAAACAGGAAGCAAAGCCCTGCAGAAGCAGTAACAAATAGTTCCGCTCCCACAGAAGAACCTGCAAGCCAGGAAACACACAAGGTCATGTCTCATACATCAACACAACGCGTTTCGGCTACCTCAAGTATTGTCCCAGTCTTTGTGTCTTCTGTACAAGAGCCACACAGAGAAATACTCACCTATGCATTGCTAGACACACAAAGTGACTCAACATTTGTCTTGGACGACATACTTGATAAGCTGAATGTGGATGTCCAACCAGTAAAACTGAAACTCAGTACCATGACGGCTATTGACACAGTCATCTCGAGTAAGAGTGTTCATAGTTTACAAGTTAGAGGACTCCACTCTGACAGTTGTATCCAACTACAACAGGCTTATAGCCGCGACTTTATCCCAGTTGATAAGTCGTACATCCCAACGAAGGAAACAGCATTACTGTGGCCTCATCTCAGAAGCTTGGCAAATAAGTTGCCACCTCTCCAAGATTGTGATGTAGGGCTCCTGATTGGATATGACTGTCCATCTGCGCTGGCTCCTCTTGAAGTCATCATAGGTGACAAGCATGAACCCTTCGCACAAAGGTCAGAACTAGGATGGAGTATAATTGGCTCATCAAATCCCCACCTAGACAGACAAGGAAGCCAGAGCTTTGTGCATCGGCTCACAGTAAAAGAGTTGCCTGTTCCATCAGCGACAGATGTTCTAAAAGCCCTGGAATCAGATTTTGCTGAGAGAACCTATGAGAACAAATATGTGTCCCAAGAACATGTCCATTTCATACAGTTCCTCAGTAATCACATCACACAAAGGGAAGACGGACATTACGAAATGCCTCTCCCTTTCAAAGGGAACAGCCCACCCAACCTGCCAAACAACAAGAGGTTAGCCACGGTACGTCTACAGTGTCTCAAGAAAAAACTAAAGGCCAACAAACAATACTACGATCTGTACCGAACATTCATGGAAGAAACCATCAACAGGGGTGATGCAGAGCCTGCTCCAACAGCATCTCAGGGGCAAACCGAGTGGTACCTGCCACATCATGGAATCTATCACCCCAGGAAGCCAGACAAACTAAGAGTTGTTTTTGATTGTTCGGCCAAATCCCATGGTGTCTCTCTAAATGATACCCTATTAACTGGACCTGATCTCATCAACCCTCTGGTTGGAGTGCTTTGCAGATTTCGGAAAGAAGCCGTGGCCGTAATCTGCGACATTGAAAGAATGTTCTATCAATTCGTTGTCACCCCTGAATCCAGAAACAGTCTGAAATTCCTCTGGTGGAAAGAAGGTGATTTGGAGAAAGAACCTCAGGAGTACAGAATGGCAGTTCATCTGTTTGGAGCTGCATCATCTCCAGGATGCGCCAATTTCGGTTTAAAGCATCTTGCACGACAACATCAAACCGACTATCCTCTAGCATCAGCCTTTGTGGAGAAAAACTTCTACGTTGATGATGGATTAGCCAGCGTTTCATCAGTTGAGGAAGCCAAAGAACTGATCATTCAGTCACAAGAGTTGTGCAGAAAAGGAGGCCTGCGCCTTCACAAATTCAACTCAAATGAAGAAGCTGCTCTCTCCAACTTAGACCCTTCTGAAAGAGCAGCAACCATTGAACCTCATGGGTTTGACCCATCCCCTTCAGAATGTGCTCTTGGCATTCAGTGGTCGATAAAGGAAGACACCTTCAGCTTCAACATCAGCCTGAAAGATCAGTCTTCAACCCGCCGTGGTTGTTTGTCTGTCATTGCCTCACTCTACGATCCACTTGGATTTATCGCTCCATTCAGCCTAAGTGGAAAACATATCCTACAAGAGCTTTGTCACAGAGGCATTGGATGGGACGACCCACTCCCAGAAGATGTGAAGCCACGGTGGGAGAAATGGATAAATGGTCTTTTCAAGTTGAATGAGATCTCAATTCCAAGATGTTACCACCCACACGACTTCCAAAATATTGTCAGAGTAGAGCTACACCATTTTTCGGACGCCAGTTGTGTAAGATATGGTGCATGTTCTTACCTGAGATATAAAAATGACAAGGACGACAACCTCCCACGAAACCATTGGCAGCTAGGTCGAGTTGTCGAGACCTTTCAAGACAATGATGGCTTAGTCCGTCGAGTCAAAGTACGAGTTGGGGAGAGAAAGCCTCAAAGAAAGCAAGATGCCCCTTCTAAACCTTCAGTAATTGAGAGACCAATCCAAAAACTAGTACTACTCCTTGAGAATTAAATAAAACAAAATATGTTAAGGCAATACTAGTTATGTTTATACACTACCTTAATCCATTAAGTATACTTACCTGTATAACTCTGATAGTTCAATTCAGTCATCCATTTATTAGTGTAAGAAATCCTGTACAATTCACTTGCTTTGTGAATTTGTTCGTTCATTGTATCAGGATTTGGTGGGAGTGTAAATGCCGGCAAAGCCACTTTACTTTGCGCTTTTATTTTGAAGAGTACCTTAGCACTTCCTCTTTTATTGTGTCAGACTTCCTGTTCTGTTCTCGGTGAGGCAACGCAAACACGTTGCTTCAGAACTGGCTAAGAGATGTGCATGGAGGAGGTTGGCTAGCTGATTCAGCATGATTAGCACCCTTGGAAGCAGAAAGAGGTTGGTTAATGATTGCAAACGATTGTTTATGTATTTAAGAAACAGAAAGGTTGTTGTTAATTCATTTTATTAAATGCTGTAACATAAATAGTTTAAAAACTATTGATTTATGTCAATGTCACTATTTGAGTTAATCAAAATAATTTTCTATGGTAAAATGTGAACATTTCTGCACTTTCTACTTGAATGTTTAATGGTATTTGTTTGTGCATCTTTATAGTTTTCACGGTGCCATATTGTCGGTGGTTTAAAGAGGAGAGAATAAAGTTGCATCAGTCGAAGCTCTCTGCGTCACGAGTGGTAATTCCAAGTGGGCAGCTACACTGACTAGATGGAAACCTTTACCCATATCACTCATGGGAAGGGTCGCCACTATAAAAATGATGATCTTGCCAAAAATAAATTACTTATTTTTGATGATCCCTAACAAACCATCACAAGATTGGTTCAGATCTCTGGATTCATATATTTCCAAATTCCTTTGGAAAGATAAACCCCCGCGTATCAGCTTAAAAACGCTACAAAGAACCAAGGATAGAGGAGGATTAGATCTGCCTAATTTTCACCAATACTTCTTAGCCAACAGGCTTCAGTTCATCTCAGAATGGTCAAAACATACCTTCTTAGATGAGCCCTGGCTAGATGTTGAACAGGCACTATGCAAGGATCTAGAGATTTCAGACCTACCATTTATTAGCTCAAACATCAAAAGACATGAATGCTTTAAAAGTATCAACATCAGCTTCTCTCTGACAGCATGGTGGGAGTTTCTAAAAATAACGGAGTCTTCATTAATCCCATGAAAACGTACACCTATCTGGAATAACCCTGACATATTACAAAACAATAATATGATTAATTTCCCAGAATGGAGTTGTAAAGGAATTAAATACTTAGAACATATATTAGAGGGAACAGAATTTATTCCATTTGACAGACTAGTTGCACAATATGGGATCAACAAGAAAAGATTTTTAGAATATCAACAAATTAAATCCATAGTAAAAAAGAAATTTAACCTCAGTCAAGTTGAATTACAAACACCACCAAGTGCGGCACATTTCCTTACTCTTAAATCCCCCAAATTATTATCTAAAATATACAGAACACTTTCTAAATTAGATGAATCAATATCCCTTCCTATTGCAAAGTGGGAAGCAGATTTATCAGTCAGCTTAGACCAAAACTTCTGGTCTCAGGTATGCTTAAAAACCTTTAAATTGATTAAAAATCCCAGTCTGCAATTAATACAATACAAAATACTACATAGAGTGCACTATACAGGTCATTGGATGTTCAAGATGGGCTTTACATCTTCCAACAACTGCTCACACTGTCAAGGCAATACACCAGACAATTACATTCACGCTCTTTGGTTCTGTCCACCAGTTCAGAAGTTTTGGCGCGAGATATGTGAAGACTTATCAAAGTGTCTGAAATGTAACATTCCAACTTCCCCCTTAGTGTGCTTACTGGGCAGCTTAGATAATGTCACTTCAGAAAAGAATATCGCCCATATGGTTTTCACTGCCCTATGCATAGCCAAGAAAACAGTCCTCATGAACTGGAAAAATAAAAACAATCTTAATTCTAACCAATATAAAAATTATCTATTAGATTACATTAGTCTTGATACAGCCTCTGCCACCACATCAGATCAATTGCTCTGGGCTCCTTTGATCAGCTCCATCACCTAGTGGGGGTGGGGGGTCATAGTTTGGTCCCGCCTTCACTGTTGTGACTGGTGTGGGGGTAGGGACAGGCTTAGGGCGTCGGGGGGTTCCCCGGAGGCATCTTCCTTGGGGGGCTCAACCCGGGGTAGCGGTCATGTCCGGTTAGGGGCTCTTTTGGCTCTCGGGTGACTGTTTCCTCGTGGCTGCGTGCAGCGGGGCTAGGGGAGGGTCTGTGCTGACGGACGTGGGTTACTGACCTGGTAGCCTGTCTGCCCCTGGGTGGGTCCGGGATGGGCGTGAGGTTCTGGGGGCGCTCCGTCTCTGGGCTGGGGCCCTGGCCGGGCCTTGGGTCCTGGTTGGTGTGTTGCCGGGGTTGTGGGCGGGTGGGTGCATGGGGGCCCATCCCTGGCGCAGGGTGCCGCCGGTGCGTCGAGCTGCCTGGGGGGCTCTTCAACTGTTGGGGGAGATTGTCACATCTTGCAGGAGCTTTCCTCTCCTCAGGAACTCTCTGCAGGAGGGGGAGATACAGGAGAGGTGGAGGAAGATCTCAGCCTGGGCGTCTATTGTCTCATGTAGTCTGGAAGATGAATGGATGGTGGGGTGGGTGCAGTTTTCTCTGTGGTGGGGTTGGGTGGACTGTCCCGGGCTCTGTGGGGCCGGGGGGCGCTGCTGCGCTGAGACCCGGTCTGGATGGGCCTGGGCCCCCTTTCCCTGGCGGGTCGCGGAGTATGGGAGTGCCTACTGGGGTCAGCGGGGGAGCTGGCCCCAGGGAGGGGTTACCTGCCCCTCCCTTCCTTCCCTCCCCATCTCCAGCTGCCTCCCTCTTCCCGCTCCACCACAACCACCCACACATGCAGGACCTTGGAGTAGGGGTATGTCACCAGGGTGCAGAGGAGGCTACCCCCCCCCCCGTCCCCTTCTGGCTGCCTCTGCCTCAATTTTATCCCACAACTTGGACATTCACATTACTCACATTCTCATTACGCATACATATAGGATCTTGGGGGTGGGCACGATACACAGAGTCCAAATTACCATCAGGGTGTGCACTTCACCCCTGGCGTCGTTGCCCACCTCTCAATTTTGAATACACGTAGACATTGAGGGCTAGCAGGAGGGACCATGCGCTTACCTGCTGCTCTCTGGCAGGTAGCTCCATGCCCTCCTGGGTTTTAATTGCACCTTAGAACACACATACATCAACACTACAATGAGCGGGTGGAGGGAGGTTTGGAGTCTTCTCTCACCCCCGTTCTCTGCGGCCTGCTGGAGCGGGGGGGCTAGGAGGAGTTGGCCGTCCAGCTGCGGTCTGGAGTGTGGGGCCTCCCTGCTGCTACGGAGTCGGGGTGGTCTGCCTCTCCCCACCGCAAGGAAAAGGGTAACACCACCTGGGTCTGGGTGCAGTTCCCCCCTCCAGGGGCAAGGGTACCTAGACCCAGTTCGTAGAGTACGCTTGGGGAGTGTGATCGTGTGTACAGCGTCTCTTTATGTCTGTCTCCATGTTGGTTGAGTGTGGAGTAAGTGCATATGAGAGCATGAGGGTGGGAATGGATGTTTGTGTCTGTGTGTGCCTGTATGTCTGTGTCTATATGTCAGGTTGGGTATCAGACGCCACCTCTCTGGGGACATGCATGCTGATCCACACAGGTATGCACACAGGTGTACACACGGGTATTCACAGACGCGGACTACAGCTTTCTTGGCTGCTGCCTCAAAGCACATTGTACGCTGTCTATCTTGCGTGCTGCACAATATCGTTTATTATTTAGTATCTACTGATATCTACTGCTAGCTGGTTTATTGTGATGGTGCTGTGTTTTTTTTATTATGTTGCTCTTTGTTGTTTGCTTTCTCTTCTGTTTTTTTTCTCCATACAGGTGACCCAGGTGTTTTGTTTTTTTGTTTGTTTTTCTTTCTTTCTTCCCCCCCTTCTCACCGTCTCTTCTCCCCTTTGGTTTTCTTTCTCTCCCTCTCTTTCTTTCATTCTCTCTCCCTGTCCTGTCCCCCAGTCATGTCTGTCCCGTTTGTAGCAACTGAAAATAAAATAAATTCATAATTATAATAAAGGTCAATCAAATGCCATGCAAGGCCATGATGATCCACTTGGTAAAATAAATCCGCTTGGCATCTTTCTTGGCCTTAAGACAACAATTCTGATGGCTAAAGATCCAAACGGGACACAAAAAAGAAAAAAAAAAGAAAAAAAGAAAATGAAGTTTAGTTTCCAGATTTTTTCTTGCTGTGTCTCATTATGCCAGCAGGTGGCAGTACGTTAGTCGAGTCGTCTGTGTTGCTGCTCCGTCCACGCGCAGAATCATGTCAGGAAAAGTCGGGAGAAAGCGCCTGAGTCCAATTTGGGATTACTTTGAATATGACTGTGTTTTGGATGAAGCAAGTGTCTTGTAGTGGAAAGAGACAAATTATGAGGGACATTTATAAAGGGAAAAAAATCCCACAAACCTTAAAGTGCACTTGAAAAGCTCACACAAGAAGGCTAACCTAGCTTACCTTGAGAAGGTAAGGGAGCACACTCAACCCTCATCCCCAGAAACAGACGCTAACCCCAGGCAAGGCAGCGTGATGCATCCCGAGACAACAGGACGGGGACATCTACATAACTGTGTGAGTCAATTGCCTTCAAAAAGTTTATCAATTCACTTGAACCAAAGTTACGAACACCCGGTGCTGCAAGAGTTAATAGTCTCATTGGGGCCAAGATATACATTTTATAGTTGCCTGGTATCAATGGTTGTTCATCTGCCTTTATTTATTTATTTATTTATTTATTTATTTATTTAAGGAACCCATAGGTGGGAATGTGAGTTGTCTGTCTCTGCGTGTTAGCCCTGCGACAGACAGGCGACCTGTCCAGGGTGCAGGGTATGGTAGCTGGAATAGCAACATACCCAAGGATAAGCAGAAGAGAATGACTGATATGATGAAACTGGGATTTTGTTACACTTAATTATTGCAAACACAACTAAAACTATAACTGAAACTAATCAATACTAAACTGAAACTAAGGATTTTCAAAAAAAAATAAAAACTAAACTAGCAAACAATTGGTAAAAACTAATTAAAACTGATATAAAATTGAAAATCTGAAGTCAAAACTAATTAAAAATAAAAACTAATGAAAATTGCAAAACTATTAAAACCCTGATGTCAACAAATCCCCAAAAAGTTGGGACAAGGCCATTTTCTCTCCCCTTCTTCTTACAACATTCAACAGACGTCTGGGGGGTCAGGGGAGGGGGGTGGGGGGTACACCCCCCACACCTCCATTCCCGAGCTTAAAAACTGGCATCTTTTTGTACGTACATGCACGCGCGTTCACTCATCCGAAAAAGCGCACTTCAGGGCCATGTGGCCCCACTGCGCATTTTAAACAGATCGCAGACATTTTGTGGTCAAAATGAAAGACTGATGTAGGGCTAATGATAACAGCAAACCCAGTAGTAATAAAGCCTAAAACCTCATATAGACCCAGAGTGAAACAGTATCCCCTCAAACCAGATGCAGAAGTAGGGATCAAGCCTGTAATAGAAAGCATTATTAAAGCAGGAATACTTGTAGCATGTAATACGGCCCTTTTTCCAGTGAAAAAACCAGATTCTCAGTCGTGGTGCATGGTTCAAGACTTGAGGGCTGTAAATCAAGCCGTAGAGAGTATTGCACCATGTGTCCCAGACCCCCATACCTTGTTAAATCAGATAAAACCAGGCATGAGATATTTCACACTGGTAGGTCTGAGTAATGCTTTCTTTTCCATACCAGTACATAAGAGCTCGCAAGGTTGGTTTGGATTTACATACCAAGGTAAAAAATACACCTGCACTAGGTTACCACAAGGTTTTTGTGACAGTCCTACTCTTTTTATACAGGGAATTACTAATTGTCTGTCTGATTTCATAATAGGAGGTGAAATTCTTAGGTCACCAGCTCAGTTCAGCAGGGACAAGCATACACCCAGAGAGAAAAGCAGCTATTTTAGCAGCTCCTAGGCCAGTGACAAAGAAACACATGAGGCAATTTTTAGGACTGTCCAATTATTGTCGTTCTTGGGTGCCGAACTTTGCTGAAGTGAGTCAACCACTGTTAGACATGATGTATAGCGAGTCTTTGGCAATGTCAGATAGTCTAAGCTGGACTCCTGGACAAGCTGGACAGGAATTCTGCACATTGAAACAACTGTTGACAAGCGTGACTGTGTTAGGATTGCCTGATTATAAGCCGTTTGTCCAGACAGTTGACTGCAAAGGACATTTTATGACCTCAATGTTAGCACAAGACAGCGGGGGAAGAATGAAGCCAGTAGCTTACTATTCTAAAAGATTAGATCCAGTTGCTTGTGCTTTGCCTCTGTGTGTGAGATCAGTGTGTGCAGCGGCTCAAGCTGTACAATGTTCCGGGGAAAGTTTTATTTCACCTTTTGGCACTGCTACTTTCACACGAGGTGGATGTTTTACTACTGCAGACTAAAATGACATTTCTGTCACCTGCAAGACACTTGTCTTTAATGTCACTATTACTCTCACAACCACACATAACCATAAAGCGGTGCACAACGATGAATCCGTCAACCCTGTTGCCAATGGAGGAAGAGGGCACTCCTCATGTGTGTAGAGAGCACGTGGAGAAGGTGTGTAAGCCGAGGGATGACTTAACGGATGTGCCACTTGGTGAGGGAAAGGTTTGGTTTGTTGATGGTTCGAGTTTTAAAACAGCAGAAGGACAGGCTAAGACAGGTTTTGCTGTAGTAGATAGTGAGAAAGTTATTTGTGCAGGACAACTAGCATGTTCCATGTCTGCTCAAGCAGCAGAGATAGTAGCTTCAATGGAAGCGTGTAAAGCTGCAAAGAAACAAAATGTGACAATATACACTGATAGTCAATATGCATTTGCTACATTACATTTCTTTGCAGTGCAGTGGGCAAGACGAGGTATGACAACCTCGACAGGGAAACCTGTAGAACACGCCAAACTCCTGCAAAATCTGCTGGAGGCCATATTATTGCCCAGTAGAATTGCCGTTTGTAAATGTGCTGCACATACCAGAGGGAAAGATCCAGTTGCATTATGGTAAATGGCCTGTATTTGTATAGTGCTTTACTAGTCCCTAAGGACCCCAAAGCGCTTTACACATCCAGTCATCCACCCATTCACACACACATTCACACACTGGTGATGGGTAGCCACAGCCACCCTGGGGCGCACTGACAGAGGCGAGGCTGCCAGACACTGGCGCCACCAGGCCCTCTGACCACCACCAGTAGGCAATGGGTGAAGTGTCTTGCCCAAGGACACAACGACCGAGACTGTCCAAGCCAGGGCTCGAACCGGCAACCTTCCGATTACAAGGCTAACTCCCATTACGGGGCGATCTCTTGAGCCACGATTGCCCTGTGGCTCAAGAGTTAGGGAATGCTTTTGCAGATAAGATCGCAAAAGAGGCAGCTTTAGGAGCACATGGTGTTCACATTTTAGCAGTGCAACAGCAGCAGACATTGCCTATTACATGAGCTGTATTGGCAGACATGCAGGCCCACTCACCTACTGCAGAAAAACAGTTGTGGCTCACAAAAGGAGCGAGCTTGCAAGATGTTTATTATCTGTGTGTGTGGAGGAGGTGTGGTCCGGGGCATGAGTGAAGTTGGCCCCCCCCCACCTTCTTCAAATCCAACAAACGTGGTATCAAACGTTTGTGCTAAGTTTGTGCTGCTAAAATTTTCGTTTGTGCTACTATCATTTTAAAGATATTAATAAAAATTTCTAGAGGTCATCAGAGGTCAACCAGCCCCCCCATATTAATGGAATCAAACAAAATTGATGTCAAACGTTTGTGCTATGTTTGTGCTGCAAAAATGTTTGTTTGTGCTGCTAACATTTTAAAATGTTTAATAAAATAACGTCTTGATGCGTGCTTAATCATCCAGGTAAGTAAATCCCAAAAGGTTGATTCTGTTCATCTGGACATTTTCAGTTGGAGAAACGTTTCGTCACTCATCCAAGTGACTTCTTCAGTCTCAGCTGACTGCAGGTTTCCCCAACCTTATAAACACATGTGAGTGAAGTTGCCCCCCCTACCTTCTTCAAATCGAACAAAATTTATGTCAAACATTTGTCCTGCAAATTATTTTGTTTGTGCAGGTTATGTTTCCCTAATTTTATAAACAGTACGTGTACAGTGAGAGAGATGTTACATCTGTCTTCACTTGCATCCCAGTCATAGAAGCGTTGGAGGTCGTTCATAAGAGATTACAGGATCATCCCAACCTCAGCAACAGGACCACTCTCAGCACTGATCAGTTGTGTTTGCTTTTGGAACTGTCTTAATTCCACCTATTTTGCATAAGGGTCAGTACAGGCAGAAATCTAGGTGTGCCATGGGTTCCCACAGGCCCCTGGTCAAAGTCACCAAACCAGTTCGTAAGCAGGTACAGGTGTGGCCAGAAGGGTCCTCAGAGGCACTGCTTTTCCACCACAGGCTGCCACACACGACAACACCACAGACTTTCAGGAATATACAGAAACTGTCACTGCCTACATCCCAAAATGCATCGATGATGTCACAGAGACCAGGAATATCACTGTCCGGGCCAATCAGAAACCATGGCTCACAGGTCAGGTTTAAATGCTCCTAAGGTTGAAAAATGCAAGCCTTCAGCCTTCAATTAGGTGAGTCTAAGAACAGCAAGGGCAAACCTGTCACGTGCCATCAGCTACAGCAAAGCTTCAGCGACAGCAGAGATACTTGGAGGCAGTGGCAAGGAATACAAACCATCACAGACTACAAGCCCACTCTACAGACCGTGGTGACACAATCCCCAGACAGTGTGTGGAGATCCCTTGCCAAAATCAATATACGCAAAGCTCCAGGTCCTGATAACATCCTTGGACGAGCACTGACGGACTATGCTGTGGAACTCACAAATGTCTTCACAGACATCTTTAACACATCACTAGGGTCAGGCCGTCGTTCCCACATGCCTCAAAGCCTCCACCATCATTACTGTACCCAAGAAGTCATCTATCTCCTGCTTTAAGGACTACCGTCCTGTCAAACTCACCTCCATCATTATTAAGTTAAGTGCTTTGAACGGTTAGTCATGCATCAAATCAAATTATCGCTTTCCCCCAACCTGGATCCATTTCAGTTTGCATACCGGTCAAAACGCTCAACCGATGATGGAATTTCAACTGCCCCTCACTCAGCCCTCACACATCTGAACACTAGAGACTCATTTGTCAGAGTCCTGTTCATAGACTTCAGTTCAGCATTCAACACCGTCATTCCCCAGCAACTCATTCACAAACTGGATCTGCTGGGGATCAGCACCTTGCTGTATAACGGGCTGCTAGATTTCTTGACAGGAAGACAGCAGACAGTACGGGTCGACAGCAACACCTCCAGCCCAAGAACACGGAATACGGGGGCTCCCCAAGGATGTGTGTTGAGCCCCCTTCTCTTCACTCTGCTGACCCACGACGAGATCTACTAATAATAATAATAATAATACATTTTATTTAAATAGCGCCTTTCAAAGCACCCAAGGACACTGTACAACAGATAAAAACTGGAAATATACACAATGATAAAATAGAAGATAAAAGTTAAAACATACAGAAATTTAAGAATAGGCAATTTTAAACAGATGAGTTTTGAGGGTGGACTTAAAAAGAGAGAATGAACTAATATTTCTGAGGTCCGGGGGTAGGGAATTCCAAAGTCGAGGGGCAGAGCAGCTAAAGGCCCTCCCTCCCATTGTGATCAGACGAGCAGAGGGAACAGAGAGAGAAAGAGAAGATGAAGATCTGAGGCAGCGGGATGGGAGCTTCATCTGTAATAAGTCAGAGAGGTACGGTGGAGAGAGAGAATGAATAGCCTTGAATGTATACAGAATTATTTTAAAATGGATGCGAAATTTGACCGGGAGCCAGTGAAGTTGCTACAGGGGTGAAGTTAACCATCTGGCAGAGTGGTACAGCAACAACAACCTGTCCCTGAATGTGGAGAAGACCAACAGCGACTCTACTTCCTCTGCAATCTGAGAAGCACAAGAGATCCAACCCACATTATGAGCACCTTTTACAGAGGCACAGTTGAGAGTATCCTCACCAGCTGCATCACTGTGTGGTATGACTCCTGCACTGGGTTCTGCAGGACAAAATGACAACGGGTAGTGAGAGCAGCCGAGAGCATTGTGGGGACCTCTCTTGCCCCCCTCCCCAGGAGACCTACTGCACCTGCCTCATCTGGAAGGTCCTCTCCATTACTTCAACAGCGTCTTCAGTTTGCTGCCATCAGGAAGGATACTGAAGAGCCTCCGGGCCAGAACCAGCAGACTGAGAGACAGCTTCGTCCATCGGGCTGTCAGGATGCTGACCATCTCTGAATCGAGAAGGGGGGCCCAAGGGTACATCTTTTGCCATCTTACAATGCTGTGATTGTAGCCATTCCCCACTTTCTGTGAATGGTACTCATGGCCATTAATCAGTAGGCTTTGATTAGTTGTCATTGATCAATGGTCATAAGAATTTGCATACTAACAGTCATGGAACTAACCCCCCAGCACATTGTTCATTCAGTGGTGCTAGTTTCCTTCACTATGGAAATGTACTGTTTATAAGGTTGGGAAAACCTGCAGTCAGCTGAGACTGAAGAAGTCACTTGGATGAGTGACGAAACGTTTCTCCAACTGAAAATGTCCAGATGAACAGAATCAACCTTTTGGGATTTACTTACCTGGATGATTAAGCACGCATCAAGACGTTATTTTATTAAAAATTTTAAAATGTTAGCAGCACAAACAAACATTTTTGCAGCACAAACCAGCACAAACATAGCACAAACGTTTGACATCATTTTTGTTTGATTTGGGTAATCGGGGGGGCTGGTTGACCTTTTGACCTTTACCTTTTCATTAATATCTTTAAAACAGAGGCAGCACAAACGACAATTTTAGCAGCACAAACCAGCACAAACGTAGCACAGATGATTGACACCCATTTTGTTTGATTTGGGTAATGTGGGGGGGCTGGTTGACCTCTGATGACCTCTAGAAATTTTTATTAATATCTTTAAAATGATAGTAGCACAAATGAAAATTTTAGCAGCACAAACAAGCACAAACATAGCACAACTGATTGACACCAATTTTGTTTGATTCCATTAATATGGGGGGGCTGGTTGACCTCTGATGACCTCTAGAAATCTTTGTTAATATCTTTAAAATGATAGCAGCACAAACAAAAATTTTTGCAGCACAAACCAGCACAAACGTAGCACAAACGTTTGATACCACTTTTGTTGGATTTGAAGAAGGTGGGGGGGCCAACTTCACTCACATAGAACAGCTGATGGCGTTTGGGCTGATGACAGTTTCCTTCCCCTTTTTAGTGAGACAGGAGAGGAGCAGAGGGGATGCTGGGATCAGCTGAGACCGGAGCTGTCCAGACTACGGACTGTCACAACAAATGAAAACTCAAAATAAACGTGGCATCTGGCAATAAAGAACTGTGTGTGTGTGTACGTGTGTGAAGTGCATCTCACAAGTGGTGCTGAAACCCTGTCTGCGTGGGGATGTCTGACCCACATGCTGTGCCGCCGAGATGGCGAAGATGAGCCAAGACCAGGCAGCTGCCCAGCGCGATCACCTGGCTAAGCTGCAGGAGCAGGCGGACCAGCAGACCCAGGTTCTGGAGCGGTTGGTTGGAGCTGCTGCTCTCAGCCTTTGACCAGGTGATTAAGATTGATGGTCACGTGGTGCGCCCTGAAGCCGTGCGGACGTACCCGCGCTTCATTTTATTAAAAGATAAGTTATATCGAGTGAGTCGTGACACTCGCATGGAGGGGACACACGCCCAGTTGTTGGTGCCGCAGGGCCGCCTGGAAAATCATTTCCCGGCGGCCCTCATTATAACCCCATGGTAGGGCATATGGGATATGAAAAAACTCTGGAGTGAATAACGGCCCGATTTTATTGGCCGGGCATCCGAGCGGATGTGCGCCACTGGTGCGCGTCCTGCCTGGACTGCCAACCTGTTAAGCAGCCGGCCATACCAAAAGCGCCTTTGCACCCGCTCCCACTCATGGAGGTCCCGTTTGAGCGCATTGGCATGGACCTCATCGGGCCGTTTCACTCGAGTGCACGCGGCTATCACTTTGTATAAGTCCTGGTGGATTATGCAACCCGATACCCGGAAGCAGTCCCTCTGCGTAACATCTCTGCAAAGAATGTGGCGCAGGCACTGTTTCAGGTCATCTCCCGAGTCGGAATCCCGAAAGAGATACCGACTGACCAGGGCACTTTGTTCATGGCTCGCACGCTGCGGGAACTGTACGAATTACTGGGCATTAAATCTATTCGGACCAGCAACTATCACCCTCAGACGGACGGGCTGGTAGAGCAGCTAAATAAGACTTTAAAGTCCATGATTTGTAAGGATTCATCCAGGCTGGAGAAACTGATCAGGAAGGCTAGCTCTGTGGTCGGCATGAAGCTGGACACTCTGGTGACAGTGGCAGAGAAAAGGACACTAAAAAAACTGCTGGACATTATGAACAATGCTGGGCATCCTCTGCACACGGCCATTAACAACCAGAAGAGTCTGTTCAGTGACAGGTTGCTTCTCCCCAAGACAAGAACTAACAGACTTAAAAACTCCTTTGTCCCACACGCCATCAAACTGTTTAACTCCTCTCTGGAGGGGAGAGGGAGGGGAGACAGGAGGACAAAGGAGGGGGGAACAACTAAGCTGTAGTGCCTCTTCACCTCACTGTGCAATACTTTTGTGCAATACTTTTGTAAATAGTCAACAGTGCAATAGACCTCAATACTTGAAATGTGCAATTCACTTGTATTTTTATTTTTATTCCTATTTATTCTATTTATCCCCTTCGTATATTTTATTTATATTGTCTCTGTATTTATAGGTGTGTGTGTGTGTGTGTGTGTGTGTGTGTGTGTGTGTGTGTGTGTGTGTGTATGTATGTATGTATGTATGTATATATGTATATGTATGTATGTATATATATATATATATATATATATATATATATATATATATATATATATATATATATATATATATATATATATATATATATATATATATATATATACATACACACACACACACCCAGCACGCCCCTGCGGGCGGTTTATCCTTCAAGCTCGGGTCCTCTACCAGAGGCCTGGGAGCTTGAGGGTCCTGCGCAGTATCTTAGCTGTTCCCAGGACTGCACGCTTCTGGACAGAGATCTCCGATGTTGTTCCCGGGATCTGCTGGAGCCACTTGCCTAGCTTGGGAGTCACCGCACCTAGTGCTCCGATTACCACGGGGACCACCATTACCTTCACCCTCCACATCCTCTCGAGCTCTTCTCTGAGCCCTTGGTATTTCTCCAGCTTCTCGTGTTCCTTCTTCCTGATATTGCTGTCATTCGGAACCGCTACATCGATCACTACGGCCGTCTTCTTCTGTTTGTCTACCACCACTATGTCCGGTTGGTTAGCCACCACCATTTTGTCCGTCTGTATCTGGAAGTCCCACAGGATCTTAGCTCGGTCATTCTCCACCACCCTTGGGGGCATCTCCCATTTTGACCTCGGGACTTCCAGGTTATACTCGGCACAGATGTTCCTGTACACTATGCCGGCCACCTGGTTATGGCGTTCCATTTATGCCTTGCCTGCTAGCATCTTGCACCCTGCTGTTATGTGCTGGATTGTCTCTGGGGCACCTTTACACAGCCTGCACCTGGGGTCTTGCCTGGTGTGATAGACCCCAGCCTCTATGGATCTTGTACTCAGAGCTTGTTCTTGTGCTGCCATGATTAGTGCCTCTGTGCTGTCTTTCAGTCCAGCTTTGTCCAGCCACTGGTAGGATTTCTGGATATCAGCCACCTCCTCTATCTGCCGGTGGTACATACCGTGCAGGGGCCTGTCCTTCCATGATGGTTCCTCGTCTCCCTCCTCTTTCTTGGGTTTCTGCTGCCTGAGGTATTCACTGAGCACTCGGTCAGTTGGGGCCATCTTCCCAATGTATTCTTGGATGTTCCTTGTCTCATCCTGGACTGTGGTGCTGACACTCACCAGTCCCCGGCCCCCTTCCTTCCGCTTAGTGTACAGCCTCAGGGTGCTGGACTTGGGGTGAAACCCTCCATGCATGGTAAGGAGCTTTCTTGTCTTGATGTCAGTGGCTTCTATCTCCTCCTTTGGCCAGCCTATTACCCCAGCAGGGTACCTGATCACGGGCAGGGCGTACGTGTTGATGGCCCGGATCTTGTTCTTACCATTCAGCTGACTCCTCAGGACTTGCCTGACCCTCTGCAGGTACTTGGTGGTTGCAGCCTTTCTAGCGGCCTCTTCATGGTTCCCATTTGCCTGCGGGATCCCCAGGTACTTGTAACTGTCCTCTATGTCTGCAATGTTGCCTTCTGGTATATATATATATATATATATATATAACATTCTGTAACTGTAACTTCTGTCGGTGCTGTGCTTTTTGGAAACCGAATTTCCCAGAGGAACCCACCCGAGGGATTAATAAAGTTCCATCTTATCTTATCTTATCTTAATTTTATTATTGAACAACAGCCATGTTCTCAATGAACCCAAAAAACTCATTAATATCAAAGCTGAATGTTTTTGGAAGTAGTTTTTAGTTTGTTTTTAGTTTTAGCTATTTTAGGGGGATATCTGTGTGTGCAGGTGACTATTACTGGGCCTTTGGTGCTGACTGATATCATGCACATTTCACCAGGGCAAGTGGTGTTTGCTAAGGCCATTCACATTACACCAGGGTGTGTGGTGCTGACCAATACCATCCATCTTTCACCAGGGACAGTGTTGTTAGATGAGGCCATCCACATTACAACAGGGCCTGTGCTACTGGCTGAGGATATTTAAATTTCACCAGGACCTGTGGTCATGGCTGAGGCCAATTACATTTCACCAGGACCTGTGTTGATGGCTGATCCCATCCACAATATACAAAGGCCTGTGCTACTGGCTGATGCCATCAACATTACACCAGGGACAGTGCTCCCTGTGAAGCCATCTTCACCACACCACTGCCTGCATTGCTGGTAGAGGCCATCCACATTGCACCAGGGCCAATGCTCCCTGTGGGGCCATATTCACCACACCAGGGCCTGTGCTGCTGGCTGATACCATCCACATTTTACCAGGGCCTGCATTGCTGGGTCATGCCATCCACATTTAACCAGGGCCTGTGCTACTCGTTGATGCCATCCACATTACACCAGGGTGTGTGGTGCTGACCAATACCATCCATATTTCACCAGGGCCACTGTTGTATTCTGAGGCCATACACATTACACCAGGGACATTGCTTCCTGTGAGGCCATCTTCACCACACCACTGCCTGTGTTACTGGCAGAGGCCATCCACATTACACCAGGGCCTGTGGTGTTGTCCTAAACCATCCACATTTCACCAGGGCTTGTGTTTCTGGCTGATGACATCCACAAAAACATTACACCACTACCAGTGCTTCCTGTGAGGCCATCATCACCACACCAGGGCCTGTGGTGCTGGATGAGGCGATCCAAATTACACCAGGGCCTGTGCTACTCGTTGATCCCATCCACATTACACCAGGGCCTGTGGTGCTGGCCAATACCATCCACATTTCACCAGGGCCAGTGTTGTTGGCTGAGGCCACCTACATTACACCACTGCCAGTGCTTCCTGTGATTCCATCATCTTTTTTTTTTTTTTTTTTTGCCTGTCCCGTTTGGCTCTTTTGCCATCAGAATTGTTGTCTAAAGGCAAAGAAAGATGCCCAACGGATTTACTTTACCAAATTGACCATCCCAGCCTTGCCGTAATGGTCCATTTGATTCACCTTTTATTGTTTATTTTATTTTCACTTACTGAATACAGGACAGACTTGACTGGGGGAAAGAAGGGGAGAAAGAAAGAGGGAAGGAGAAACAGCTGAGATGAGGGACAGGGGAGAAGGGCAAAAAAAAAAAAAAACCAACAGAACGGGCAGAAAAAAAAACAAAAAAAGAAAAAAAAATGCATATATCAATCACCTGGATCACCTGCTGAGAAAGAAAAAAGAAAACAAGCAGAAGAGAACAAGAGTAATAGAATAAACAAAATCACAATGATATATGGGAATATGACAGTAAATACTAAATATTAAACATTATTGTGCAGCACATAAGATCAACAGAACACAGTGTGCTTTGAGGTAGGAGCCAAAAAGGGTGTAGTTTGTGGGTGTGATCACCCGTGTGTACACCTGTGAGCATGGACGCGCTTGTTTTTTTTTTTAAAAGGTTCCTTCATGTAATGATCTGCTAGAGGGTGTGGGGGGGCCACAGCCCCGTCCTCCAGGGCATGAAGCAGGTATGGAGGAGATCAAAACTCCAGACATCCAGAGGCCCCCAGAACACAAGAGACCAAGGAAGACCAACAGAGGGGCAGCCGCGCCACTGTCCCAGAAAGAGCTGAGGAGAGTCCCAGATGAGGGCTCACTCAGCAGCCGCGGAGCAGAAGCCAGGGGGAGTTGCAGTGACGCGCCCGTGAGCTCCGCCGGCAGCCAGCTGTGCCTGAGTGACCGAGCCCCAGGCCGAGAGGCCGGGGGCACCCCACCTCCGAAGTGGCCCGAGCGAGCCCCAGGCTCCAGGCCCCGATAAGCAGCCGCCAAGGAGTGAGCCGGTGTGTACCTCGACGCCCATCCCCAGACACAAAGAACCACCAACGCACCGATGTCTGAGGGAGTCCGCCACTGGCAGGGGAAGTGGTGGTAGGGGGAGATAGGCCTCCAAACCTTGGAGGGCCTGAGATGTCCCCAGAGAGGTGGCGTCTGATACCCAACCTGACATATAGACACAGACATACAGGCACACACATATACAAACGTCCATTCCCACCCTCATGCTCTCATATGCACTTACTCCACACTCAACCAACGTGGAGACAGACATAAAGAGACGCTGTACACACTATCACACTCCCCAAGCGTACTCTACGAACCGGGTCTAGGTACCCTTGCCCCTGGAGGGGGTAACTGCACCCAGACCCAGGTGGTGTTACCCTTTTCCCTGCGGTGAGGGGAGGCAGACCGTCCCGACTCCGCAGCAGCAGGGAGGCCCCACACTCCAGACCGCAGTCGGACGGCCAACTCCTCCTCCTAGCCCCCCCCGCTCCAGCAGGCCGCAGAGAATGGGGGTGAGGGAAGACTCCAAACCTCCCTCCGCCCGCTCATTGTAGTGTTGATGCATGTGTGTTCTAAGATGCATTTAAAACCCAGGAGGGCATGGAGCTACCTGCCAGAGAGCAGCAGGTAAGCGCATGGTCCCTCCTGCTAGCCCTCAATGTCTACATGTATTTAAAATTGAGAGGTGGGCAACGACGCCAGGGGTGGGGTGTACACCCTGATGGTAAATTGGATTCCGTGTATCGTGCCCACCCCCAAGATCCTATATGTATGTGTAATGAGAGTGTGAGTAATGTGAATGTCTAAGTTGTGGGATAAAATTGAGGCAGAGGCAGCCAGAAGGGGACAGGGGGGGGGGGGGGGGGGGGGTAGCCTCCTCTGCACCCTGGTGACATACCCCTACTCCAAGGTCCTGCATGTGTGGGTGGTTGTGGTGGAGCGGGAAGAGGGAGGCAGCTGGAGATGGGGAGGGAAGGAAGGGAGGGGCAAGTGACCCCTCCCTGGGGCCAGCTCCCCCGCTGACCCCATTAGGCACCCCCATACTCTGCGACCCGCCAGGGAAAGGGGGCCCAGGCCCATCCAGACCGGGGCCCAGTGCAGCAGCGCCTCCCGGCCCCACAGAGCCCGGGACAGTCCACCCAACCCCACCACAGAGAAAACTGCACCCACCCCACCATCCACTCATCTTCCAGACTACATGAGACAATAAGGAGGAAAGTTCCTGCAAGATGTGACAATCTCCCCCACCAGTTGAATAGCCCCCCAGGTGGCTTGATGCACCGGCGGCACCCTGCTCCAGGGCTGGGCGCCCATGCACCCACCCACCCACAACCCCGGCAACACACCAACCAGGACCCAAGCGCCCGAGGCCCGGCCCGGGCCCCAGCCCATAGACGGTGCGCCCCCAGAACCTCACGCCCATCCCGGACTCACCCAGGGGCAGCCAGGCTACCAGGTCAGCAACCCACGTCCGTCAGCACAGACCCTCCCTTAGCCCCGCTGCACGCAGCCGCGAGGAAACAGTCACCTGAGAGCCAAAAGAGCCCCTAACAGGACATGACCGCTACCCCGGGTTGAGCCCCCCAAGGAAGATGCCTCCGGGGAACCCCCCGATGCCCTAAGCCTGTCCCTACCCCCACACCAATGTGTTGCTGGCAGAGGCCTTCCACATTGCACCAGGGCCAATGCTCCCTGTGATTCCATCATCACCACACCAGGGCCTGTGGTGCTGGCCAATACCATCCACATTTCACCAGGGCCACTGTTGTTGGCTGAGGCCATCCACATTACACCAGGGACAGTGCTTCCCTTGAGGCCATCTTCACCCCACCAGGGCCTCTGCTGCTCGTTGATGCCATCCACATTACACCTGGGCCTTTGGTGCTGACCAATATCATCCACATTTCACCAGGGCCAGTGATGTACACCAGGGACTGTGGTGCTGGCCAGTACCATCCATATTACACCAGGTCCTGTGCTACTGGCTCATGCCATCCACAATACACAAGGGCCTGTGCTACTGGCTGATGCCATCCACATTTCACCAGATCAAGTGGTGTTGGCTATGGCCATTCAAATTACACCAGGGTGTGTGGTGCTGACCGATACCATCCATATTACACCAGGGATAGTGTTGTTAGATGAGGCCATCCACATTACAACAGGGCCTGTGATACTGGCTGAGGACATTTACATTTCACCAGGGCCTGTGTTGGAGGCTGATCCCATCCACAATATACAAAGGCCTGTGCTACTGGCTGATGCCATCAACATTACTCCAGGGCCAGTGCTCCCTGTGAGGCCATCTTCACCACACCAGGGCCTGCGTTGCTGGCTGATGTGATCCACAATTCACAAGGGCCTGTGGTGTTTGCTAAGGCCATTCACATTACACCAGGGTGTGTGGTGCTGACCAATACCATCCATATTTCACCAGGGACAGTGTTGTTAGATGAGGCCATCCACATTACAACAGGGCCTTTGCTACTGGCTGAGGATATTTACATTACACCAGTGACAGTACTTCCTGTGAGGCCATCTTCACCACACCACGGCCTGTACTGTTGGATGAGGACATCCACATTACACCAGGGACAGTTCTTCCTGTGAGGCCATCTTCACCACACCACGGCCTGTACTGTTGGATGAGGACATCCACATTACACCAGGGACAGTTCTTCCTGTGAAGCCATCATCACCACACCAGGGCCTGTGCTTTTGGCTGATGCAATCCACATTACACCTGGGCCTGTGGTGCTGGCCAATATCATGCACAATTCACCAGGGCCAGTGGTGTTGGCTAAGGCCATACACATTACACCAGGGTGTGTGGTGCTGACCAATAACATCCACATTTCAACAGGGGCAATGTTGTTGGCTGAGGACATACACTTTACACCAGGGACAGTGCTTCCTGTGAGGCCATCTTCACCATACCAGGGCCTGTGGAGCTGTCCGAAACTATCCACATTTCACCAGGGCTTGTGTTTCTGACTGATGACATCCACAATACACAGGGGCCTGTGATACTGGCTGATGCCATCCACATTATACCACTACCAGTTCTTCATGTTAGGCCATCATCACCACACCAGGGCCTGTGGTGCTGGATGAGGCCATCCACTTTACACCAGGGACAGTGCATCCTACGAGGCCATCTTCAGCCGACCAGGGCCTCTGCTGTTCGTTGATGCCATCCACAATACACCTGGGCCTGTGCTGCTGACCAATATCATGCACATTTCACCAGGGCCAGTGGTGTTGGCTAAGACCATTCACATTACACCAGGGTGTGTGGTGCTGACCAATACCATCCATATTTCACCAGGGCCACTGTTGTTAGATGAGGCCTTCCACATTTCACCAGGGCCTGTGTTGGTGGCTTATGCCATCCACAATATACAAAGGCCTGTGCTACTGGCTGAGGCCATCAACATTACATCATGGCCTGTGATGCCGACTTCTACTATCCACATTACACCAGGGACAGTGCTTCCTGTGAGGCCGACTTCTACCATCCAGTCTACCATGCCGACTTCTACCATCCACATTACACTAGGGACAGTGCTTCCATTGAGGCCATATTCACCCCACCAGGGCCTCTGCTTCTCGTTGATGCCATCCACATTACACCTGGGCGTGTGGTGCTGACCGATATCATGCACATTTCACCAAGGCCACTGTTGTTGGCTGAGGCCGTACACATTACAACAGGGCCTGTGATACTGGCCTAGGATATTTACAGTTCACCAGGGCCTGTGGTCATAGCTGAGGCCAATTATATTTCACCAGGGCCTGTGTTGGTGGCTTATCCCATCCACAATTTACAAAGGACTGTGCTACTGGCTGAGGCCATCAACATTACATCACGGCCTGTGATGCCGGCTTCTACCATACACATTACACTAGGGACAGTGCTTCCATTGAGGCCATCTTCAACCCACCAGGGCCTGTGCTTCTGGCTGATACCATCCTCATTTCACCAGGGCCTGTGATACCGGCTGATCTCATCTCCATACCATCTCCAACAACGATGAGGCGGCCTACATGGATGAAGTGAAGAATCTGGCATCGTGGTGCCAGGACAACCACCTCCAGCTGAACGTCAGCAAGACCAAGGAGCTGGTGGTGGAAGGGGTCAGCACAGAGACTACAAGCCCATTATCATCAATGGAGCTCCAGTGGAGAGGGTGCAGTCCTTCAAGTATCTTGGTGTCCACATCTCCTCAGACCTGACATGGGCTGCTCACATTCAGGTCCAGACCAAAAAGGCTAGGCAGCACCTGTATCACCTACGACAACTGAGGAAGTTCAGGGTCTCTCCAAAGATCCTCAGGATTTTCTATACAGGCGCTGTGGAGAGCATCCTCACACAGAACATGACATCGTGGTTTGGGAACAGCTGTGTGAAGGACCAAAAAGCTCTCCAGAGAGTGATCCGTACAGCAGAACGCTGCTGCAGGATTGCTCTCCCCCCGCTTCAGGACACCTACACCAGGAGATGCCGGACTAGAGCAGCGCAGATACTGAAGGACCCGTCCCATCCTGGCAACAAACTGTTCCAACTTCTGCAATCTGGTAGAAGGTTCCGCATCTTCCGGGCAAGGACAGAGAGACTCAAGAGGAGCTTCTATCCCCAAGCCATCCGTGCCCTAAACACACACACCCACCCTCTCACATCATCTATAATTGACAGAGACAGGACTCTCTTCCAAACACTCTAAACCAAGGCACAATGTACATTTCAAATTCCTTTAATTTTAAATATGTTTATTGTGATGGACCGAGTTGAAAAACAGGAGGAGCCCAGGAATTATTAGAAAAATATAGTTTCCATTTATTTAACCCCCAAAAATTATATTTACAAGACTAATAAATGTTGAGCTCATAAAAGAGGTCAAAGAAACAAAACTGAACTCAGGCAAAAACTGCAACCTTAACAAACCAAATGACTGCCCAAACATACATAATTGACCTAAACATGAAATGACATACAAGGGTATATATAATGGCTGATCAGACCATTGTTTGTTACCCCTCATGTGTCACAAACACAATCATAAATCACAAACGATGCAGTACAATCTACACTCAACAAAAATATAAACGCAACACCTTTGTTACTGCTCCCATTCCCCATGGGATGGACGTAGAGACCTAAAATTCATTCCAGATACACAATATAACCATCCCTCCCAAACAGTGGTCACAAATCAGTCCAAATGTGTGGTAGTGGGCACATCTGCCATATTGAGATAATCCATCCCACCTCACAGGTGTGCCACATCAGGATGCTGATCTGACATCATGAGTAGTGCACAGGTGTACCTCAGACTGCCCACAACAAAAGGCCACCCTGGAATGTGCAGTTTTTTGCGCTATTGGGGGTCTGGGGACCCAGAACCGGTCAGTATCTGGTGTGACCACCATTTGCCTCATGCAGTGCAACACATCGTCGCATGGAGTCTATCAGATTGTCAATTGTGGCCTGTGGAATGTTGGTCCACTCCACTTCAATGGCTGTGCAAGGTTGTTGGATATTCGTGGGAACTTGTACACGCTGTCGTATACGCCAGTCCCGAACATGCTCAATGGGTGACATGTCCGGTGAGTATGCTGGCCATGCAAGAACTGGGACATTCTCAGCTGCCATCTGCCCTGAACAATGTGAACCATGATTCATCCGTGAAGCGCACACCTCTCCAACGTGCCAGACGCCATCGAATGTGAGCATTTGCCCACACAAGTCTGTTACGGCGATGAGCTGGAGTCAGGTCAAGACCCCGATGAGGACGACGGGCATGCAGTTAAGCGTCCCTGAGACGGTTTCTGACAGTTTTTGCAGAAATTGTTTGGTTGTGCAAACCAATTGTTCCAGCAGCTGTCTGGGTGGCTGGTCTCAGACGGTCTTGGAGGTGAACCTGCTGGATGTGGAGGTCCTGGGCTGGTGTGGTTACACGAGGTCTGCGGTTGTGAGGCCGGTTGGATGTGCTGCCATATTCTCTGAAACGCCTGTAGAGACGGCTTATGGTTGAGAAATGAACATTCAATGCACGGGCGACAGATCTGGTTGACATTCCTGCTGTCAGCATGCCAGTTGCACGCTCCCTCATTGCTTGTGGCATCTGTGGCATTTTGCTGTGAGACAAAACTGCACATTCCAGGGTGGCCTTTTGTTGTGGGCAGTCTGAGGTACACCTGTGCACTACTCATGATGTCAGATCAGCATCCTGGTGTGGCACACCTGTGAGGTGGGATGGATTATCTCAATATGGCAGATGTGCCCACATTTGGACTGATTTGTGACCACTGTTTGGGAGGGATGGTTATATTGTGTATCTGGAATGAATTTTAGGTCTCTACGTCCATCCCATGGGGAATGGGAGCAGTAACAAAGGTGTTGCGTTTATATTTTTGTTGAGTGTAGTTTGTTAATAAACTAAACACTAAAGAAGAAACTCAAAAACCCCATTAAACCCTAAACTCAAATATTTAATTAAATACAAATACTTTGTTTTTAAAATAAAGAAAACACACATTCCCCCCTTCAGCAGGAAGTGATGGTGTGGTCCAATTATCTTCCTTTGTATTTAATGGTTTCAAACCCTGGCTACCATCTTTTGTCCAGCAACTCCCAGGGATGATGGCAGGTAAGAAATAAAAGGACAAAGGTTAGTCAGAAAGCAAAGAAATGAAGTAGTATGAATACATAAGTAAACTAAATGTGCGCGCTTACAAATAGAACAAATGTATCCAAACCAATCAATAAAGTTATTGGAAACTAAAATGTATTACTATGTTCAAATGAATGAAAATACAAAAGTTACCAACTTTAGAGTGTGGCCATGGGTTTGGCCATCACACACCCCCCCACTTCTGGATCTTCCATCAGGCAGCGGGAGAGGTAATCAGCAATGGTGTTGTCTTTACCGGGGATATAGTGAACCTTAAACCGGTATGGCTGCATAGCCAGATACCACCTGGTGATTCTCCCATTAGTGTCTTTCATTCTCTCCAGCCACTGCAGGGCTTTGTGGTCAGTTTGAAGGATGAATTCTCTTCCCAGCAAATAATACTTGAAAGAGTCAAGTGCCCATTTAATGGCCAAGGCTTCCTTCTCAACCGTTGCGTAGCGGCTCTCCCTTGGTAGCAGCTTACGGCTGATGTAGGCGACAGGATGTCGATCCTCTGGTGGTCCCTGCAGAAGCACTGCTCCCAAACCCCTTTCAGAAGCATCAGTCTGCAATGTAAAGTCTTTTGTGAAATCTGGTGAGTGCAGAACGGGGTCCTTACTCAGGGACTGGCGAAGGTCTTTGAAAGCTGCAACAGCTTCAGCTGTCCACCGAATCTTATTGGGACATCTTGAGCCAATCCTGTCCGTCAGTGGGGCTGCTCTAGCTGAGAAGTTGGGAATGAATCTGTTGTAGAACGCAGCCATGCCGAGGAAGGATCGCAGCTGTTTCCTGGTTTGTGGAAGAGGACATGATGCAATTGCATTAATTTTGTCAACCTGTGGTTTAATTGTCCCACCTCCAACAGTAAACCCGAGGTACTGGACTTCAGTCCTAGCAAGAGCACACTTTGCTGGATTGATGGTAAGCCCTGCGGAACACAGCCGATCCAGCACGATTCTTAGGTGATCCACATGCTCTTCCCAAGTTCCACTGAAAACAACAACATCATCAAGGTACGCACAGGTGAATGCTGAGAGCCCACAGAGTACCTTATCCATTAGCCTTTGAAATGTTGCTGGGGCCCCATGCAGACCAAATGGCAAGACTGTGAACTCGAACAATCCCCACGGAGTACGGAATGCTGTCAACTCTTGAGACCGTTTAGTGAGAGGTACTTGCCAGTATCCCTTGGAGAGATCAATGGTCGTTAGATATTTTGCCTTCCCCAAACGCTCAATGAGATCGTCAATGCGTGGCATCGGGTAAGAGTCAAATTTTGATATGGAATTGAGGTACCTGAAGTCGATGCAAAAACGTATCGTGCTATCCTTTTTTGGAGCCAACACAACAGGGTTGCACCACTCACTTGTTGAAGGTTGGATGATTCCAAGAGACAGCATGAGGTCCACCTCCTCCTTTAACTCCACCAGGAAGCGTTCCGGTATCCTGTAACTCATACGCTTCACAGCTGCATCAGGTTTTAAAACAATGTCATGCTCCACCAGACTCGTGCGACCTGGGTACTTTTGAAATATGTCTGAATTAATCAGAGGCGTTACCTGAGACTGTTGCTCACTGGTGAGATGGCTCAGGTCCAGGACAGAGACTGTTACTGAAGGCAAGTAGTCATTAACTTCTTCCTCCTCATCCACGCTGTGAATAAGCAAACCCTCTGTTTTATTCTCAGTGCGTGGAATCCATTCCTTAAGAAGGTTAACATGGAGCACTCTACTCCCTCGCTGGAGACCTGGTGTAGAAACTTTGTAGGTAGTAGGTCCAAGTTTCTTCTGTACTTCAAAGGGTCCCTGCCACTTTGCCAGCAACTTGCTGTCAGAAGTTGGCAACATTACCAAAACCTTCTGGCCAGGGACAAAACTCCTGTGGCGAGCTTTTTTATCAAACAAAGTCTTTTGTTGCCTCTGAGCAGCTGCCATATGACTCTGAGCCAGTTCACTCATCTGCTGAAGCTTTTCTCTCATATGAATGACATATGAAATAACATTGACCGATTCCTCTTCACCTTGCTCTCCCTCCCATGAGTCCTTTAGCAGGGTCAATGGGCCTCTCACCTCATGGCCATAAAGAAGCTCAAATGGGGAGAAGCCAGTGGAGGCTTGAGGAACTTCCCTGTAGGCAAAAAGGAGGTATGGCAGCCACTGGTCCCAATCAGACCCTGTATCATTGACAAACTTTCGGAGCATTTGTTTGAGAGTTTGGTTGAAGCGCTCCGTCAGTCCATCTGTCTGTGGGTGATAAGGGGTTGTCCGCACACTCCTGATGCCTAACAGCTTATAGACCTCTTTCAACAGTGTGGACATAAAATTAGTGCCCTGGTCAGTTAAAATCTCCTGTGGGAATCCAACCCTTGAGAACAGTTGAATCAATGAGGAAGCTACAGTTTTTGCTTTAACAGTTTTTAATGGAAAGACTTCAGGATACCTCGTAGCATAGTCTGTAATGACTAGCATAAAGCGATTTCCAGATTTGCTTTTTTCTACAGGACCAACTACGTCCATGCCAAGACGCTGAAATGGTATACCAATGATTGGGAGAGGTTGGAGTGGTGCTTTGGTGGGGACTCTAATTGAAGTCTTCTGACATTGAGGACAACTCCTGCAAAACATAGCAACATCTGAGCATAAACCAGGCCAGAAAAAGTATCGCTTGATGCGAGCGGTGGTCTTATGCTTCCCCAGGTGGCCAGCCCAGGGAATGGAGTGCCCCAAAGTAAGCACTGTTTCACGGGCTACTTTAGGGACTACTAACTGCTTAACCTGGCCATGCTGGTGGTATAAAATGCCATCTTGCATAATGTACAGCTCTTTATTTATGTCAGATTCAACAGAGTCCTTTTCCTTAGCCCTCAGCAACATGGCAGACAAAGTTGGATCAGCCTGCTGCATTTGTCTGATGTTCGTAGGTACTGAAAAACCTAAAGGCATATCTGGAGCAGCCTGAACTGATGTCTTTCCAACAGTGTGTTGAAATTTTTCATGTCTTCTTTGACTGCGTGGCTTCCGAGACTTCCCGGGATCTGTCTCTAGTTCAGCCTCAAAGAAGGGTAAAGCACTGAGGGTTGCATAATGCTCATCCTGATTTTTAGTTTGAGCCCTTGTTATAGCAACATTGCACTCATGTACTTCCCTCAACAGATCATAGATGACTGGCAGATCCTCCCCAAGAACTACAGGATAGGGCAGATTATCAGCTACACCAACCTTTAACAGATAGGGTGTCCCCTGCACTTCAATAAACAGATCAGCAGTAGGGTATGGTCTTTCATCACCATGTATACAGCAAACTGATATGGTTTCAGAGGGGCATGTGTAGTCTTGACACATATTTTCTGTGTACCAGAGTCTGTGTGCTGCCAGTGTCTATTAAAGCATAAATTTCTTGTCCATTAATCTTAACTGTGGTGATTTTATTTGACTGCTTTCTCTCAGATTTAATATCCACATTCTGGTGAGGCACAAAACACATCTGAGATCATTTTCTTTGATTATTAGGACACATGGGCTTAGTGTGACCTTCCTGTCCACAAAGGTAGCACACTGGTGGCCTTTTACCTGGCTTCAAGGTATTCAGAGGCTGCGTTTCCCTTGTAAAGGGCTTACCCACACCCGTCGCTGACCTCTGAGGATGCTGAGGGGGTTGCGACCGACGTGAATCTCTGGCAGCCTTCCATGTACTGTTGCTCCATGGCTGACTCTTACTTCGGGCAGCTACAAACACATCAGCCAGGGTGGCCGCCTCTGCAGCAGACTTTGGATTATGCTCCTTAGTCCAGACCTGAAGCTCAGGACACAGCATTCTTAAAAACTGCTCCAAGATAATAATTTCACCAACTTCTTTTATAGTTCTTTTTTTAGGCTGAATCCACTTCTCATAAAGTTCTTTCAGTCTCGCATACAGTTCCTTGGGACTCTCATCAAAAACGTCAAGACAGCGAAATCTTTGCCTATATGTTTCTGGGTTTATATCATATTTTTGCAAAATGGCAGCTTTTACCTTATCATATTGCAGTGATTCGTCCACATCCATATTAACATAGGCACTTCGAGCCTTACCAGTGAGAAGAGGAATGAGGTGAAAAATCCAGTCTGACTCTGGCCAACGACAAGCAGCTGCAATTCTCTCAAAAGTGGTCAGAAAATGTTCAACATCATCTTCAACAGCTAGTTTCTCCAGTTTAGGATGATGAATATGCACAGACTGACCTGTTAATATGGAGGCTGAGCCAGAACCCTCATGCTGAGATGTTGCTTGTGTCTGATAATCAGCTGGAGTTTCAACAGACTCTGGATCAGTTGATGTGGGCTCTGGAAGTGGGGTGGTTCTGGCCTGCACTTCCATTTGCAAAAGCCGAAACTGGTGTTGCAAACTCTTAAAACGCTGTTCTTGCAGTATAGCATCCTCTCTCTGCTTTTTATCTCGAACTTCCTGTTGTCCCATGAAAGCCTGAAGAATCCCAGCAATATCAAGGAGAGTTGGCTCCCTGGTATCCTCTCCTTCAGTGTCTCCAGCCACAACTGAAATTCCTTCTTCCATCTCCTTCTCCCTTTCTGGCTGCTGCAAGGCCTCTCTGGCCTCCATTTTATTTCCTCTCTTTGGGCGCACAGCATTCTGCATGGCTCAAAAAGTTTGTCAGGGGAGAAAAAAGGGCAGAAAAATGCAAAATAAAATCCTGTCTCCTCAACTGAAGGATCCCACTTCTGACACCACATGTGATGGACCGAGTTGAAAAACAGGAGGAGCCCAGGAATTATTAGAAAAATATAGTTTCCATTTATTTAACCCCCAAAAATTATATTTACAAGACTAATAAATGTTGAGCTCATAAAAGAGGTCAAAGAAACAAAACTGAACTCAGGCAAAAACTGCAACCTTAACAAACCAAATGACTGCCCAAACATACATAATTGACCTAAACATGAAATGACATACAAGGGTATATATAATGGCTGATCAGACCATTGTGACACATGAGGGGTAACAAACAAACACAATCATAAATCACAAACGATGCAGTACAATCTAGTTTGTTAATAAACTAAACACTAAAGAAGAAACTCAAAAACCCCATTAAACCCTAAACTCAAATACAAATACTTTGTTTTTAAAATAAAGAAAACACACATTCCCCCCCTTCAGCAGGAAGTGATGGTGTGGTCCAATTATCTTCCTTTGTATTTAATGGTTTCAAACCCTGGCTACCATCTTTTGTCCAGCAACTCCCAGGGATGATGGCAGGTAAGAAATAAAAGGACAAAGGTTAGTCAGAAAGCAAAGAAATGAAGTAGTATGAATACATAAGTAAACTAAATGTGCGCGCTTACAAATAGAACAAATGTATCCAAACCAATCAATAAAGTTATTGGAAACTAAAATGTATTACTATGTTCAAATGAATGAAAATACAAAAGTTACCGACTTTAGAGTGTGGCCATGGGTTTGGCCATCACATTTATATTGTCTATCCTGTAAAATAGTCAATGTGTATTCATATTAATGTACAGAATTCACCTGCTTGCTGCTACTACTGCACATTCACCCAATGTATATACTATATATATATATATAATGTTCTTCCTCTACCCCCCCCATTTTTGCACATGTCGAGGAGCGTGTCAGGCTACATTTCACTGTGTGTTATACTTGTATAACTATGCATGTGACAAATAAAGAACCTTGAACCTTGAACCTTGATGCCATCCACATTACACCAGGGCCTGTGTTGCTGGCTGATGCGATCCACAATATACAAGGTCTTGTGCTACTGGCCAATACACTCAAAAAAATGAACTCAGCCTATCTCTGCTTTTACAAAAGTAGATTTTGTTGTTTGTTCTTTATAAACTCGATTTTGCAAAAATTCTTAAAGTGTTTGTGCAAATTTAATGAAACGTTGTTACTTTTTGTTGTTACACAAAGTCATTGAACTGTGTCAACGTAACATTGTTGAGTAAATTCACAGGTTTGTCCCTCTGCACATACTGCTGCGTTCAGAGCCCGCCTAAGTAAGGGCCAATGCGCATGCGCACCACCCTCTTTCTCAAGCTTGCTTTTTCTTCGCCATGTGGACTGGTTCAGCCGCATTTTTGTCCAAAAATCAGGTAAGAAGTCATTTTTCTTGTAAAGCCCGTCTACATATATATGTTCACACGTCAGTTAATGTCGCAAGTGCTACTAAGAAAAGAGTACAGGCAGGGTTTTGCCCGGTAAAGGTTTGCTAACGTGGACTTGCTGCACGTGAGTTTCCAAATGATTTTGGAGGGGACTCCATTGCAATAGCAAAGCTCTGTTTTCAGCCCAAATGTAGTGTAGCGCTAGCGTCGGTATGCGTCGGTACGCGTCGGTACAGGCAGCGCATTCGGTCCGGCACGCACTTTCGCGCCGAGTTTATACTCGGACGCCTGACTGCGTTGCACTTTAGCCAACAACAGTGGAGAAGCGCTCCTTGCTAGCAGACAGGTTAGGGTGTATTTTCTGTCTAATATTTCAGCTTACGTTTTGATGTAGCTTGCAGAAAGCATTTAGTAAGCTGGTGTAAGATGAACTGCATTAATGTTGTACAATGTCCATGGGATTTCTCACTCGACTTTTAATGTCAGATTACACACACATTTACACAATATGCAGTGGTGATGATGTAGATCAATAAATTCATTGTTGTAGCATACAATATTAAAAATAAAACTGATTAATATGAAACATTAACAATGTGCAAATTATTTAGTTTTTTCAGGGACAGTGTAATAAAAATGTCTTTTGTGCTTCTCCCCCAGATACGTTGATGTGGCAGTGCAAATTGTGCAAAAAAGTGGTGTCATCACGAGCTCTGTTATTAAAACACTACAGGTTAGTTCATAGTAGACAGCAGTATCCATGTGCCTATTCTGATTGTCTGTGTTTTCAAAACATGGAATGCTCTACATAGCCACTTAAGCAGATCACATACCCAAAGAACTCTAGACAAGTCTGTGAGTTTGGCAACATTTAACTGCCATTTGTGTTCCTGCTGCAACATAGCTTCAGAGCAGGAGTATTTTTCTCACATTAACAACCATCTAAAATGTAACGAGACTGTGCATTGCATGTTTGAGGGTTGTTCTTTCAAAACAAATATCTATGGTACATTCAAGTCTCCTCGAAATAGGAAACACAATCCTTATACCTTAAAAGACTTTAAAATCGGTATTGCTAACACTATTGTAGGCCAAACATCACCTGATGACAGTACAGACACTATTGTAGAAGAGGACATAAGTGCAAATATTGATCACGATACAACTACAAGTGAGACTGAAGATTTGGCAAATGTAATAGAACTTAATTTTGCATCTCTTTTACTTAAGTTGGAAAACTATTTTCATGTTCCCAGCATAGCAATTGACGAGTTGCTTTCAGAATTGCACTACCTGATAAGCTGTGCATCAGTGCCTTTGACAAATCAAGTAATTGTAGACATACTCAAGAATCATAACCTTTGTCTAGACCAGCCTGTTATTGAAGAACTGACAAAGGCAGTTTCTTTTAACCCTTTGTTAAAAGCCATAGAAAAGGACGGCACACTTGCCACTGCCTTCAAACGCAGACAGTATTACAGAAAACATTTTGAAGTAATTGATCCAATTGAATACATTCTCGACTCCCAAAGCAAGAGGACCTTTCAGTATATTCCTATTCTAAAATCATTACAGCAGATATTTAAACAAGAAAACATACTGAACAAATTTGTCACTAGCCACTAGGGCTGGGCGATATGACCCAAAATTCATATCTCGATATTTTTTAGCTGGATGGCGATATAAGATATATATCTCGATATATTTTTTTAAAGCCATAAAGTAAGAACAAAAAGAGAGTTCTTAGTCAAAGCTGTGTCCCAGATGTCACACAGGCACTTTTATTAACATAGAGCAGATGTACATAAAATTTACTCAAAAATAAATTATGAGCATTTATTAAATAATAATGCTCCATAAATAAAAGAAAACAATGTTGTTTTTGTGCATAACAAAAAGCTCACAATTGTGCAGTCAAAATGTAAACTAAAAGACTCTGAGCATAATAACAAAGACAGATTTCACAGCTGCTCTGTTCCCAACTTGTACTGCGTGACTGACAGCCTGGAGTTTGAAATCCGCTTCGCAACCACGTCTCTCAACAGGTGCCATTTATAGTCCTTATACACAGTAGGGTAATATTACGTTGAAGCACAGTACGTATCACTCCGCGAGGCTCAGCCGTAATGCTCCGACAATCCATCAAGCGGTGCAGCTCCGTAGCTTACTAAAGTCGTACTAAAACATTTTTTGACAGATTGCTGAGCGCCGTGTTCCACATAAAATCGGTTCGCGGCCATCAAGCACAACCAGAATTCATACATAAGGAGCGCTGTCAACTTTTGAGAAAATGAAAGGATTTTAGTCCGTGCAGCCCCTCTGGGCTGCATGGCGTTAGCGTGGTTAGCTAGCTAACACGTTGACGCCGTCCAGCCCCACGCACGGGGCGATGCGCAGTAACTCGTTAACGGAGATTTGCCGTGTCCATCTTGTCGCTTCCTGCAGGTGAAGCGATGGGGGACGAGGAGGAGTTGTGTTCAGTGAAGGAGAGGCGAGGCCGAGTAACATTGCGTAAAGACGAAAGTGGACGAAAGAGAGGCAAACCTGCGGCTCCACAAGTATAATTATAACGTAACATAGACTATATCGATATAAAGGATATTGTCACATCTTATATCTCGTATAAAAATATATCGATATTTTTTAAAAACTCGATATATCGCCCAGCTCTACTAGCCACAATCAGAATCCTTTTGTAAATAAGGAAAAGTATACATCATATAAAGATGGTCTACATTTTCAAAATAATGAGTTTTTCTCAGGCGGTGAACTAAGAATCTCTATTTGTCTTTATGTTGATGATTTCGAAATTTGCAATCCATTGGGGACATCACGGAAAAAGCATAAACTTTGCTCAGTTTACTGGATTTTAGGTAACTTGCCACCAGGTAGTCATTCATCCCTCTCTTCTATTTATTTGGCTCTCTTGTGCAAAAGTGAGGACCTTAGGACCTTTGGCTATCCAAAAATATTTGAGCCACTTTTGCAAGACCTTGTCATTTTAGAGCAGCAGGGAGTGTTCATTGACAATTTTAGGGGTCAACTTTAAAGGCACTGTCCAATATGTAGTGGTAGACAGCCTCGGAGCTCATGGATTGGCCGGTTTTGTGGAAAGTTTTTCTGGAGATTACTTTTGCAGGTTTTGTACTGCTACACGCTCAGAGATTGAATCAAAAGCTACAAATAGTGACTTTTCTCTGAGAACTGAGGAGCTCCATCGTGTACACATAGCAACTGCACGTGAGACAGGGGTAGCTTGTTGTGGTGTGAAAAGCTCGTGTGTCTTGGCAGACAGTCTGTCTTTCTTCAAGGTCACTGCAGGATTCCCCCCTGATCTTGCACATGACCTTTTTGAAGGTATTGTGCCTTTTGAGATAGCTGAGTGCCTTCGAATACTAATAGGCAAGAAGTACATCACTTTTGAAAATCTAAATAGACTTGTTCAGTCATTTCCCTACAAAGGAGGGGATCAGACTAATCGCCCTCAGAAATTGCCTCACAATTTTCTTAGTAAAAAAACTGTTGGTGGCAATGCACATGAAAATTGGTGTTTACTAAGACTTCTGCCACTTATTATTGGACAACACATACCTGAAAACGAACCAGCTTGGGAACTTCTACTAGATTTGAAGAATATTGTTGAGCTTGTTGTGTGTCCTGTTCATAACAGTGACTCAGTTGCATACCTGGAGAGTAAGATTTTAGACCACCATCAAAGGTACAAAGAAGTATGCCCAGATAGAAGACCATTGCCAAAACATCACTTTCTGGCTCATTATCCCTCAATAATTCGCCATTTTGGTCCACTTGCCTTATTATGGACAATCAGATTCGAGGCAAAGCACACATTTTTTAAAAAAGTTGCTAGACACACAAACTGCTTCAAAAACATAACCCTGTCTTTGTCAACCAAACACCAGCTCATGATTGGCCATTACATGCATTCATCAGGCTGTAGCAAAGCCACTTTTGAGGTTTCACGAGTCTCAGCAGTCCCAGTAGAACTTCTCAAACGTGAAATTGCACATTGTCTTGCTGAAAAGTACCCTGACACAGCTGTAGTTAGCCTTGCCCAGAGTGTGTCTGTTGCGGGCATCTACTACAGGAAGGGCATGTTAATAGCACATGGATCACTGGGGGGTCTGCCAGAGTTTGCTGAAATCCTGCAGATGTGTATTTTGGCAGATTCGTTGGTGTTTATAGTAAAAAAAACTGAGCTCGTGGTACACTGAGCACTATGGATCCTTCAAAATTGACCCATCTCCAAAGGAAATTTCTCTTGTTGCACATGAGGATCTGGTGGATTGTTATCCACTTTGTGACTACCAAGTCGGAGCTTCTCGCATGGTTACATTAAAGAGATACATACACTGTTCAGGTAATTTTAATGTCCATGTTGCCGATTTAATTTTTGTGCTGTATAGCAGTTCTTCTCAAAGTTTGGTTCTTAAAAATAGTTGGACCAGAACTTAAATCTACTCGGATATGTTTCAAGCCTTGTAAAAATACTAGAAAAAAAATTGTGCTGCGAAATTCTGAATACCACTAAAAAAATACCTGCTTCACCATTGTAACATGTACTGAAGTTTGGGAACCACCTGCTCATGTTCTTGCACTTATTTTTTAGAGTAACAGTTGGAGATTGGGACATCAGAAATGACAGCCCCAACAAAGCTTCTGATAATCCTGGGGGAGAACAACGCACTCAAGTTAACCCTTCCTTTGGGGATACCAAAGAATGTTAACGAGCTCAAAGCGGAGATTGAAAATCAGTGCGGAGTTTCTGAACAGTTCAGATTGCAGTACATGGACACAGATTTTAATCAGTTCCTTAACATGACATCCACATTTGATCTAAAAGACATGGACAAAATAAAAGTGATTAAAACAGGTGTACCAGAAACATCCACTGGTAGTAATGAAAGCAGTGTGTCCTCATTTAACT
The DNA here is from genome assembly GCF_041146795.1 of Maylandia zebra. NCBI lineage: Eukaryota > Metazoa > Chordata > Actinopteri > Cichliformes > Cichlidae > Maylandia > Maylandia zebra. Next base: position 36,640,214 of record NC_135179.1, on the reverse strand, counting down.
TGGGTAGCCCCTGCTCTGGCCACAACCCTGATTATGACACAGATATACTGTCATCGCCAGAATCCAGGTCATCAAGCTCCTCGAGCTCAGCAAACTCCACGCTGCGATCAGAAGCCTGGCCACTGGACTTTCGCATACCTGAGTTTAGCTTCGATGTAGAGCTGCAATTGACAAAAGGCAACCAGGAATTCCAAGCCAATGGAACACTTTTAACCCTAAAACCAAAGCTCAAGTCTGACATTTTAGAGAGCTTGTCTTCAGAAATTATGAAGTACAAAGCTTACCCTTCAGACAGCAATCTTAGTGATGTTTGCCAAGCTTTGGTTGTAAAGCATCCATGCTTGAAAGAGAAGGGTTCAGAAACTGGATTTTCTGCATGGAAGATCAGTTTGAAGTATAAAATGTCAAACTATCGTGGAAAACTGAAGAACTTAGGGTGTAGTGAGTTGGTCATCAATTCTCTCAAAAGAAGAGGGAACAGTAATGTGCATCCCAACCAAGTCAAGAAACCCAGGAGAGCGGAGGTGAATTTCTGCCCTGATTATCCAGCTGGAGAAACCCGAGAGAGTCAGGAAGAAGAAAGGTTGGTGCTGCTTTCAGAGTTCAAGAAGAAGAACAACGATGAAACCATCAAAGCAAAAATGGCCCAAACCTTTCCTCACCGGAGACAAGAAATTCTTCAGGACATGCCCTTCGTAGCTGACTTTAAAAGCCGATGGCCAGCTCTTTTTTCTCCACGTGAGGTAACTGAATCAGTTGATCTGCAAATGCACTCCACATGCAATATTTTAAACCCATCACGCTAAACATTTGTTTATTTTACAGATAAATGCTGAATTCCAGCGCATCACTACGGTCCCGCTAACATCCACATTTATGGCACAGCTGGACAACAACACAACCAAACTGACCAAAGTCTTCAGAAACAAGGGAGGAACATCTGGACGCAAGATCACAGAAATCATGGCTGCAATTGATGAGGTTTGGAATTAATTTTTTTGAATGCTTCATTCCCTCTTTTAATACATATGATTTTGTTGTCTCCTTCTATTGTAAGGTAAAGTTTAATGTTGGTATTATGGGATTGTTTATTCTTTGTCCTTTTCATGATAGTGTTGTCACAGTAATAAAGTTTTAAGTTGATTTGGATACTTCATAAAAAAAATTGCCAGAATTAAAAGCTGTTTTTTACAGGACCGTAGCGTTTCCAAAACGGGATTTGCCGCGGCTCCCTGCACTCTAAAAAATGATTCATGGGGTTAGTAAGTAAAGCTTAAAATTAATAGCTTTTTCTGCATAAAAAATTAAGTTTGTTGCATGTATACATTGTAATCAGTTGATAACTTAATTTAATGAGTTGGTCGAAATGAAAATAAAGAAAACAGTCTTAGCTCAGTAATATATCGATTTTGAACAGACATTTCTGTGTTAACTTAACATGAAAGTGTATTCAGTTAATACAACTTAAAAATCTCGTAAGCGTCCTTTAAAAGCTGAGTACAAGGCTGACTTGCCCGGACATGTTGTGCTCTCAGACCACTGATCGAAAGAAACGGAGGCAAAGAGAGAAAGCAGAGAAGCGGCATTTTGTACGGAACATTATCAAACGTTAAAGCTTTGTGGTGAGTACAATTTTTTGCCTTGTTTTATTCACAGCAGCTAATAACTCTAACTTTAACTCTATCAACACGCACTGCAAGAAATCCTTTTTACACAACACTAAACTCTTCCTCGGCGAGTGGTGGTGATAAGCTAGTAACGTTACACTTCTGGCTAACTTGTGAAGTAATTCGACCGTAACATTAGTCTTTGTTAAGTTTTGTTTTACGGTGGCAGCCAAATGGTGTTAATTGACACTGAGCTTCTGTAGCAGTAGTTTTAACTCTGCAAAGACAGGGTAATACATGTTTTTCTTCTTTCTACTTTGAAATCGTTGCAGCGTTGATGAAGGTTTGACCAGCAAAAGGCTGGGCCATTTTACATTCATGACTAAACAAATGTAGGTTACTGAGTATACATTCGGTTTAACATCGATGCATTTTGATGTTTAAGTCCTAGAGTTATTTTTATGTGAGATTGAAGTTTGTTAATTGAGCCCTAGCTGAAGAACAGCCTGTGTCAAAGTTCAGTCAAAAAACGCGGGCGAGGAAGCGAACGCCATGTTGTAGAAACGCCACAGGAAAGATCTTAAGTAACATTCATAAACTAGTTGTTTTAATGACATTACATTGAGTGTGCATTAGCACATAAAATATAATTTTGCTCTTTTGGGTGTTAACTGCAGATACATAAGCGCAGTTGTATCACTTAAGAAAAAATATCTTTGATTTGGAAACATAACATAACATTCTCCATTCGCAGGCAGGAAGTTGTCAATCAAGCACCAAAAAATCAATGACCTGAAAGAAAGATGGCCTGCTCTTTTTGATGCAGTTCAGGTAAATATTTTTCCATAAGATAATTTGCAGTATGTATTCTTTTAAAGTAAATTGTATACATTAACATGTTGTGCCTATTTGTGCCTTTTTTTTATACAGATAAACCAAGAATTCAGAAGGATCACCACTGTTAACCTGGAGACAACATTCATGGCAAAGCTGGACCAGTACTCTCAGAAAATAATGTCCTTGCTGTCCTCAAGAGGAGGGGCTGCAAAAATGCGCATTCGGCGCATCCAGAACATGCTGTTAGAGGTATGAATGAATGAAATGTAGTTTATTTCAAATAGGATAATCCACTTTTTTTTCCAATAGGTGATATTGAGTCTTAAAAGGTAGCTGTTTACAACTCAACTATGTCAAATTATTGTTTAGAGCTTGAGGCACAAATATCAATTAAAACTATAAATACTTAATAATAAAACAAATTATAGGTGATGTGGATCATGATTGGCAGAGTAATTTGCAAGATTTTGCAGTTTTTCTATTTGTTACCTGGATTTTTCAAGTTCATGAATTGATCATTTCAGAGAAATGGCTCTTTGAAATGATCAATTCATTATTTTGATTATCACTGGAAATCTATAATTGGTACAGTTCAGGCCATATAAAGTCAATCCTTTTTTCTTTTTTTTTTTGGATGTAATTATCAAAAACCCATCCTCCTCGAAGAGCAGTTCGACATTCTTTTTCTTATTCACAGGACGATTCTGTGGAGAGAAGGCGAGAGGTCGCTATCCGTGGCTTAGTGGTGTATCTCAGGGAAAAGGAGGAGGATCTCTTCAAAGAGCAGGTAAATCAGACATGACTATACTTTGTATTAGAGCTACGATCTAATCTATTATTAATTGATTTCTAAATTAATCGGCAACTATTTTGATAATTGATTGATCGGTTTAAGTAATTATTTTAGAAAAAGAAGTCCAAATTCTCTGGTTTCAGCTTCATAAATGTGAATCGTTTCTGGTTTCTTTACTCCTCTATGACAGCAAACTGAATATGTTTGACATTTGAGGTCATCATATTGGGCTCTGAGAAACATTGACATTTTTCACCATTTTCTGACATTTTCTGGACCAAACAACTAATCAGATAATCGTCAAAGGAGCTTGCAAAGAGAACCTTCACAGACATAATCAGATAATCGAGAAAATTGTTAGTTGCAGCCCTATTTTGTGTTACTCTCATGTATAAGTATGATTACTTAAAACATTTATATTGATTCTGATCTACCAGGATGGTGGCGGGGATATTACCAATGAAGTGATGAAGATTGTAACCAGAGGTGCCACAACGTCTGATCCAGTTAGTGCAAGGATCATACTTGAAGGAACAGAAGTCCTAGCAGACCTGGATGTACCCAGAGCCTGTGCCTTGCTAATGGGGCTGATATATGCACTCAACCTCAGCTACCCAAAAGAACTGAAAAACACTTTTGAAAAACACTTTTGAAGTGTTTCAAAAGATATTCCTCGAGCTGGATGATCTGAAAGCCAGTCCTAAGGTAATGTCACTAAAAAGTAAACTGTTGTACTAAAAAATGTGAAGAGTGAGGCTATCCTCAAATTAAACGGGAAATGTTCCACTGTTGTTTGCAATGTGTTGTGTTACATACTTTACAGTAGGCAGTAGGTGTAAAGTTGAGCGTTGAGCATTAAGTACACCTAGTTAAAAATAATGCACTTTAAAAGGATAGCTCGGGTCTTTTGAAGTGAGGCTGTATATGAGGTACATATGTATTGTGAGTGTATTACACACAGTAGATGGCAGTCAGTAAGCTCCACCTACGGAGAAGCAGACGGGGCCACCGGCACGCAAGATGAGCCTCCATCCTAATAAAACTGATGTCAGTTTAAATGTACATTATATCAAGAATATGTTTACTGCTTTATTTTGCTATCAGACAGCCTTTTCTGTGAGGAAAGAGAAGTTCTACTGCTTGTTGTTTCAATCGCTCTGGCCCACCAGCGTCCATGGACAAAAACAGCAATTTTACCTGACAACACACAGGAGTTGCTGGTCTCCTGCTGCCTTGATCAGTAAGTGTAATTGTGTTATTTGGTGACTTTGGTGTTAGTTCGGGTTAGTTCAGATTTACCAAAGTCACACAAACAAACTGAGCCTATCGTGCGTGTTGGTGGCAGGAATGTGCTGACTGCTGTCTACTGTGTGTAATACACTCACAATGTACTTCATACTTAAAAAAAACCTAAACTATCACTTTAACACAAACAAACTTGAATCAGAGCATGACTGTCAAAATGTTCAGTCTTTTTGAGACAGATTTACAGGGGTGTTTTATGTCATTTATTTTATGGAGGCAACAATTTTGTCTGCTATTGAAATGTCAATGAGTCTGGAATGGTGGACTGGTGTTCTAATAAACAGTTTGATCATAAAACTGGAATTTCAATGTGTAATTTATTGTATAATTGTAAGTTATAAGTTATTGTAAGTTACTAGTACTCAAAAAAATTAAGGTAACAATTTGCATGGATATTTCTGAGTAGAATAAAAGTAAAAAAATAAGTTTTAATAACTAAATGGAGTAATTTTTTAAACAATTAAAATTAAGTTGGTTCAACTTAATTAAGCTTGTAGAGGACAAAGCAAATCATGTTGTTTGTACGTAAGGAATAGAGTTTGCCTAACTAGAGAACTCTTGTGGCATTTACGCTATAGTGGCTAAGCTGAAGTAACTTAAAAAGATCCATGCAAATTGTTACCTTAATTTTTTTACGTTAAGCCAGCAGATCTTTTTTTAGAGTGTGGGGAGAATTTTGGCATTTACAGTAGAAAAGCTGAAGCTAGAATAAACTGCCATCAGGCACCTTTCAAACCAAGACGGGATAAAGGGAGGTCTCTGAGCTGAGTTTTATCACTTTTCACTTTTGCGCCTTGCCGCATTTACGCGGCTCACAGATTCGGATTTATCACTCTGTAATGATGCGATGGTCTGTCTTATAAAATCAGCTCAAAAGTAAAGCTATTGCACCAACATGCTTTACCTTACAAACAGTTTTGAATCTGGTACTTGTTGGTGTTGTCTGTAATATTCAGATTGTGGTCCTGGATGTCCTCTGCTGTTGGTTGTTTTGTGCCGGGATCACACCATGCGTTTTTTCGGCCGTCGCACACGGCTGCCCATGACACACTCTTAGGACTCTAGAGACGTGACACACTGTGCAACACACGAGTTCAGTGACCCAAACTCAAGCAGAGACATGGAAAACATGCAGAACAGTGGGCCCTGAGGACCAGGGTTTTGGGAAACCCTGGCTTAGTACTACAACTGTTTTTTCATTTGTCCTTGCAAAACTTTTACTTTTCATTTGCAGTCGACATGATTATTGAGCTCACCAGGAACAATGGGTATAAGATCAGAAATGTACTGTGCTGGTTACAAAATGCTTTTTTCTCACTTATCTAACTCTTGGCAATATGGTAATAGACAAATTTCCACTTTGGGTGGAATATCCCTTTAATTGATAAGAAACCCTGCAACTTGTATTATTATGTTTATTTATTTATTTTTTTAGGATGTGGACTTCCATGAGGCCGAAAGTGAAATGGAGAAGACACTCATTGGCATCTACGTCATCAAACCAGAAGGAGAGCGTGACCTTGACCCGGCAGAAGACATTGGTATCATAATTGAGGGTGTCGCTGTGCTCAGAGATCTTCCTGATGTTGCCACTGCTGTTGTGTTGTTGTTCGGCCTGATCTACACTTTAAACATGAGCTACCCATCCAACCTCAGGTACACTTTTGAGTTTTTTCAGAAAGTACTGATGGGACTTGATGCTAAGAAGCTATCAAACAAAGTTCAAGTGCTCAGAAACAAACTCCTTGAATAAAGAGGAGGAAGCGGGAGGCCCTTATTGCTTAACTTAGTTTGAATGCTTTACGTTCAGGTATAGTTAAGTTGTTCATAAACACTTTTTTTCATTGTCAGTACTGTTTCTTGGGAACATTCACCAGTTTTAGAGAACAATAATGTTCATTTGCAATTTAGCAAAATACTGTTACTTAAAAAATTGGTGTTGCACTTCTTCTACTGCTACTTGACAACATACAGAAAATGACAGACATTTTTAAAAGTTTTAGCGGTTAGGCCGCTGTGATTTGATATTTCAAAGAATGTGACATTTGGCAGCTGTCTGCAACTTGGGATGTAACCATAACTTGAAAAACTGAGTAGCACTGTTTTACAGTACAGTTTTTGAACAAAACAGCCAATTTTCACTGTTTTAAATGAGTTTAGTTTGCTCTTTCATGCTTATCAGTGTTTGAAAATAATTCCTGAAACGTCTTGTAATATGTAGGATTTTTTTTGATAATTTGGATGCTTTCTGGACCAGTTGAAAGACAAGTTGGTTAGCACTTCACTGATCTTTGAAGTAAAATATTGTTTTATGCACAAAGTATTTAGTTAAAGTTGTAACAAGTTGTCTGCATTGATTGCACTTTGTGTTAAGCTACGGCTCTACAGTCTTTTCGGTCTGTCAACAAGTATTTAATATGCACTGAATGTGCTTAGTAAAGACAGGACTTTGTTGGATCATTTTTTAAATCATTTTAGTTTGACGACAAGTTGGTTAGCACTTTATACTGATCTACATTTTCTGCACAAAATATTCACTTGGAATTTGTAACAAGTTGCATTGATTGCACTTTGTGTTAAGCTGTTGTGCTTGGAAAAAAGTATTTTATATGCACTGAATGTGCTTATTAAAGGCAGGATTGTGTTTGATAATTTGGGTGCTGTCTTCATTTCTTCCTAAAATATCTCCCTAAGATTTACTTAAAAATGTTATGTCAAGTGGTTCCACATAACTGCTTTAAGTAACTTTTAAGAAACTTTGCTATTTTGTATGGAAGTAACCAGTGTAAATGATTTATTTGTAATTGTAATGAATAGAAATTACTTAACAATTTTATATAATTCAAAAGCAACAAAGTTATGTAGCAGCTACATAACAGTTTTACAAAGATACTACCTAACCAGGTTATGTCCTTCTAAAGCAGAAAAGTTATGTACCAGCTAAGTAACAGTATTACAAAGATATTGCCTAAACAAGTTATGTAGGCTTAAAGCAACAAAGATAAGTATCAGCTGAGCATTGCAATTAAGTTACATTTAGCCAATACACTTACGTAAATCTAACTTAACAGTATTGAGTTCAAACTAAGTAACAACATTTCTTAAAAGTTACTTAAAGCAGTTGTGTGGAACCACTTGACATAACTTTAAGTAAATCTAATGTTTTATTTTTTTGAGTGTACCCTCCAGATTTCAGCAGGGCCACTGTTGTTGGATGAGGCAATCCACATTACACCAGGGCTTGTGTTGCTGGTTGATGCGTTCCACAATACAAAAGGGCCTGTGCTACTGGCTGAGGACATTCACATTACACCAGGGCCTGTGGTGCTGGCCAATACCATCCACATTTCACCAGTGCCAGTGTTGCTGGCTGAGGCCATCCACATTACACCACTGCCAGTGCTTCCTGTGATTCCACCATCACAACACCAGGGCCTGTGCTACTTGCTGATGCCATCCACATTTCACCAGGGCCAGTTGTGTTGGCTAAGGCTATTCACAATACACCAGGGTGTGTGGTGCTGGCCAATACCATCCACATTTCACCAGGGACAGTGCTTCCTGTGAGGCCATCTTCACCACACCAGTGAGTGTGCTTTTGGCTGAGGCCATCCACAAAACATCACGGCCTGTAATGCCGGTTTCTACCATCCACATTACACCAGGGACAGTGCCTCCCTTGAGGCCATCTTCACCCAACCAGGGCCTCTGCTGCTTGTTGATGCCATCCACATTTCACCAGGGCCAGTTGTGTTGGCTAAGGCTATTCACATTACAGCAGGGTGTGTGGTGCTGACCAATACCATCCATATTTCACGAGGGCCACTGTTGTTGGCTGAGGCCATCCACATTACACCAGGGACAGTGCTTCCTGTGAGGCCATATTCACCCCACCAGGGCCTCTGCTGCTCGTTGATGCCATCCACATTACAACAGGGCCTGTGCTACTGGCTGAGGATATTTAAATTTGACCAGGGCCTGTGTTGGTGGCTGATCCCATCCACAATATACAAAGGCCTGTGCTACTGGCTGATGCCATCAACATTTCACCAGGGCCAGTGCTCCCTGTGAAGCCATCTTCACCACACCACTGCCTGCGTTGCTGTCTGATACCATCCACCTTTCACCAGGGCTTGTGTTTCTGGCTGATGACATCCACAAAACACAGGGGCCTGTGATACTGGCTGATGCCATCCACATTACACCACTTCCAGTGCTTCCTGTGAGGCCATCATCACCACACCAGGGCCTGTGGTGCTGAATGAGGCCATTCACATTACACTAGGGCCTGTGCTACTCGTTGATACCATCCACATTTCACCAGGGTTTGTGTTGCTGGCTGATGCGATCCATAATGCACAAGGGCCTTTGCTACTGGCTGAAGACATTCACATTACACCAGGGCCTGTGGTGCTGGCCAATACCATCCACATTTCACCAGGACCACTGTTGTTGGCTGAGGCCATCCACATTACAACAGGGCCTGTGCTCCCTGTGAATTGAATTCTATAAGATAAAGCCATGAATATGTGTGTCTTCTATCAAAAGTTACAGCTATTTATATGAAGTTGTACAAAAGCACTTCATTTCGTCAAGACAGTGTGTTTCTTACGATTACATGCATTTAAATGGGGAATTCGCCCGAAACAAAGTATAGATTTTCATTATGTGAATAACTTGAAAATCTCAGCACAAACAACTGCAAAACCTGTTTGCCCAGCATGGGGATATTGAATTCTATAACATAAAGCCATAAATATGTATGTATGAGTCTTCTATCAAAAGTTAGAGCTATTTTTCACATTTTCCCTGGTGTAATGTGTTGCTGGCTGAGGCCATACACATTACACCAGGGACAGTTCTTCCTGTGAGGACATCTTCACCACACCAGGGCCTGTGCTTTTGGCTGAGGACATCCACATTCCACCAGGGCCTATGCTCCCTGTGAGGCCATATTCACCACACCAGGGCTTGTGCTGCTGGATGATACCATCCACATTTCAGCAGGGCCTGCGTTAATGGCTCATGCCATCCACATTACACCAGGGCATGTGGTGATGTCCGAAACCATCCACAATACACCAGGGCCTGTGTTACTGGCTGAGGACATTCACATTACACCAGGGCTTGTGGTGCTGGCCAATATCATCCACATTTCACCAGGGCCAGTGTTGTTGGCTGAGGCCATACACTTTACACCAGGGACAGTGCTTCCTGTGAGGCCATCTTCACCATACCAGGGCCTGTGGTGCCTGGCCTAGGATATTTACAGTTTACCAGGGCCGGTGGTCATAGCTGAGGCCAATTACATTTCACCAGGGCCTGTGTTGGTGGCTGATCCCATCCATAGGACACTTGAATATCATAACAACTAGCAATAATAAGCAAATCCGCTTTCCTGCACTTCACTATTTTATCCCATGAAGGCGAAGTAACAAAATCATCCAAAGAAAACTCCATCATCCCACACACCTACCACCCCCACACCAAGAAAACTGCCAAACAGACCAAAAAACACGAAAACCACAGAAAAAGGCAGAGGACGAGCCCCCAATTCATGTTACGACCCGTCTAGGGCCAGGCCATAACATGAGTGAGGCACTCGCTTCCCCCCCAAGACCCAAGCAGCCACAAGAAACAAATCCGTTAGATACAAGGTGATTAATTTACAATGTGAAATAAAGGAACCAAAATGGGAGTGTCAACACTTCAGGGTGAGCCAAGGCCAAAACAATAAACAAAACAAATCTACACAAATCCCGCACCCCTGACCTTACCAAAACAAAGTCAAAAATAAAGACCTCCTTAACTAACCCAAAACAGGAGAAAACGGGTTTTGCGAGATCCCGAGTTAGTTTTGCGAGATCTCGCAAAAGTCAGTCTTAATTTTTTTTCTCCCATGTCCCCTGCGGGGCTCCGTACATTGAGGCCTGTGGGGCATTATCAGCCACTGAAACAGTAGACAAATTAATATTTTATACCTTAAGGCTGCCTGTTTATTTAAGGGAGATGAACAATACATTATAATTGTATATAATAATATCACAGATGATAGATTAAATAGGTTTTTGATAGATGCTTGTGCATTGTTAAAGTCTTATATGTTGAAGTGATCTGAGTATGTCATCTGTTCAAAGCCTCTCCCAGTCAGTGCTGTTCTCTATGCCCGTCTCACTCTACATGATATTTTTTAACATCAGCATGCTAAAGGACTTGTTTGGAAGAGACTGCTATTTTATACGCTAAAATATGTTTTTCTTCTGGGCCAAGCTGGTGAAAACACTTTATTATCCTCTAATAGATTTTTTAAATGCTTGGTGATGGTAGTACCCAAAACTATCTGCATCAGGTACTTCCCTGTGTATTTGGAGAGGATCAGAAGTCCCAGGAATAAAAAAGCAACTAATTATTTATCTGCACAGCCATACAAGTGGCTGACTGCTAGTTTGGTCCTCTGAGGCCGTGTCCTAGTCAGTGTGTCTCACTAGATTTCTCTCTCTTCTGTTAATTGAGAGTTTTTGTTTGTTTTGTGCAGTTCTGGTTAATAAGTGAAATTAATAAAAGCTGCAGAAATATTTTCGTTGCATTTCTGTTTGTTCTGTACTTGCTAACTGTCAGTTCAGAAGAAAATGTAACTGCTGTCTTCCTGGTGCTGTTTGCCAACAAACCCGATAATTTACTTCAAAAAAATGCCTACATATATATTTATAAGCTGAGTTATTATATAACTGAATAATTATATCTTTCAATTCATAACTAATAATGTTTTATTCTAAATTTGTGTCTTTTAGCTTCTTCTGCTTATTATTGTTATCCATCCACTTTCTTCTGCTTATCAAGGACTAGTTTACCCGGGCAGCAGCCTAAGCAGAGAAGCCCACATCTCCCTCTCCCCAGCCACCTCCTCCACTTCTTCTGGGATAACACCAAGACATCCTCAGGCCAGCTGAGAGATATAGCCTCTCCAGAGTGTCCTAGGTCTGCCCTGGGCCTCTTTCTCCTTTTCTCATCAGCCTCTCTTCAACGTGTAGGAATAGCAGCTCTACTCTGAGCCCCTTTTGAGTAACTGAACTCCTCAGCCTGTCTTTAAGGGAGAGGCAACACCCTTAGAGAAAGCTCGTGTTTTTCATCTGTCAGTCCTCTGCTCACCTGTCCCCAAACTCGTAAACAAGAGAAGATTAAACTCCTCCGCTTGATGCTGCAAGTCATTGTTTTTTATTGTCTTTTTCTTAATATATTCAGATAATTTTAAAAATATATGTACAACAGTTTGTTTATGCAGTCAGCATTTGTATATATACAGCAGTATTCTCAAACAAGCAACAGCGAACACACCTGTGTGAGGCAAATTCCACAATCACAGTTCAATCAGTCCCCCCACCCTGACACTTTTTTCCACTTTAAGTGAGGAAATGGAATTAAATCTGGACACATCTTTATCTTTTTTGGACATATCAACATATCTTTTTAAGGTTAAGAGAATATGGTCATCAGATTGGAGAAGCTGACCAATCAGAGCTGTGATAATGATATTTAAGGATATTTAAGGTGTGTTGACTGGTTCAAAACGTCAGCTCATGTGAGAAAACATCCCATGCTAAAAGTTGCCGCTAGCTGCTGGTTGATGGTGAATTTATTGTGTGTTTCCACAGTCTGTACAGATGAAGAGTAGCAGAGCTGGAGATAAGGCAGGAGGAAAAGTTGACTCAATTCAATTTCAGTTTATTTATATAGCGTTAATCACAACAACAGTCACCTCAAGACAATTTATACTGCAAGGTGGAGGCCCTATTGTAATACAGAGAAAACTAAATGATCAAAACAACCCCTTTTGAGCGAGCACTTGGTGACTGTGGGAAGGAAAAACACCATTTTAACTGGAAGAAACTTCCAATAGAACCAGGTATAGGGAGGGGCAGCCTCTGAGGACTGGTTGGGGTTGAGGGGAGGGAGAAAGGACAAAGGGCACGCTGTGGAAGAGAGCCACTCTATGAGCTGTTCATTCAGTTTGTGGTTTAGCTTGACTCCATGACGTTTCTGAACTAATGCTTTGCTCAATTAATGTTGCAATGAATTATGGGTGGATTTTACTGATATTCTATCTTTATGTTGTCACCAAACAGATCTACAGATTTGGGATTAGCTACAGGCTCCTCCACCTCCGCTGGCTCTTCTGTCCTGCCCAGGATGGCGCCCCCGGTGCCCCCTCGTCAGGTCTAGCAGTCTTACTGTCCATCCAACAGCTCCTTCTCCCCTCTTACAGCCCCTATGGGAGCTCCATCTGTGGTGGCCACAGGCCTTACAGCTACAGCTACGGTGGCGGCTGCAGCCTGGGAGGATACAGACACACACCTCACCTTGAGGACATCCCCCCAGCAGGTTTGTGCAGCAGGCTGAAGAGATGGAACAGCAAGCACTCACATATTCATATGAGTACATTTTGTTGTTTTGAGAGGTGTACTCAACACAGGACAGTGGCTGCAGGTGCTAATTGTTTTGAGTTAAAAGTAATTAAGGATGCTGTTGCAAAGTTTGATAATAGAATCCGAACCTGGTAATGTTCAGGGCTGCAGTACACGTGTAAAGATGAGTCTGCTTGTACGACATCATATGTGCCTTTGTGTAACTCAGTGACAAATAAATAAGCTCCATATGCCATTAGTTACTTTAAAAGTGTGAGGAAAAGCAGAAGGACTTGTTTTTGGTTAAGACCAGTTAAAATTATGAATGTCTTTCATTCAGTTTCCTTGCTTGGTTTAGACACTAACTGGGCGAGCGAGGAGGACAACCACGTGGTGGCCAGAGGAGAATATGACTTTACAGCTGCTTCTCAGGAGGAGCTTTCTATGCGAGCTGGAGAGATGCTCAACCTCGCTCCTAAAGGTGATGAGCTTTTTACTAGTTGCAGGACATTTGATTCTGAGTGCTTGGACCCAAAACCTTCTATTTTTGTTTTCCTTATCTTAGAAATAACAGATGAGGGCTCTTCTTTTGTGTGTGCGTGCCCCATGTTTACAACTATCTCCCTCGTGTTTAGAGCTACAGCCCCGTGTGCGTGGCTGGCTCCTGGCCAGCGTGGACGGTGAGACCACCGGCTCGTCCCAGCAAACTACGTTAAGATCCTCAGTTCACAATTGGATGTCACTGATCACGTGACTGTGGCCAAACGAATCAAGCATCGACAGAGTGCTTCTGAAGCGGTGTGTTGGTGTTTTTTGACACACGCGCCGGAGCGTCAGCTTCAAGCTGGCCATCACTAATTTATAGCATTCGTCCTCTTGTGTGCGTTACTGGTCCGTCTGTGTTCCTCCATGCTTTTTTTCCTGCTTGTCAGCCTTTGTGTTTTAACTCCATTCCCTCGTGTCCAGGTTTGTTATTTGGTTCTCAGCTTTCCCAGTTTAGGTTTTCCTAGTTTTGTTTCTCGCCTCCCTCGCCTTTGTTTGTATGTCACTCTCCATAAATAAAGCTCACTCACATCAGCAGTGCCTGCATCTTGGGTCCTCCATTCATATCTCGATACGCAAACCCTGACATTTATTGTGTGGTTACTGGTGGTGATCAGAGGGCCCGGTGGCGCCAGTGTACGGCAGCCTCGCCTCTGTCAGTGCGCCCCAGGGTGGCTGTGGCTACAATGTAGCTTGCCATCGCCAGTGTGTGAATGTGTGTGTGTGTGAATGGGTGGATGACTGAATGTAGTGTGAAGCGCTTTGGGGTCCTTAGGGACTAGTAAAGCGCTATACAAAATGCAGGCCATGCAGGCAGGCCATACTGCTAGGAAGTGCTGACAAAATATGAAATTATGACGCTATTTATGTAGAGGCACAGTTGTTACGGCCCTAGCTGGGCCTCCTGATACTGCCCTTGTGTGGGCGTGGTGTTTTTCTCCGCCTCCTCCTCTTTTGCTCCACCCCCCTGTCTCTCTCTTGCTCTCTCTCTCCCCAGGACACAGCTGCTGCTCATTGGACTCACTTACCACCTGGGCCCAGTCAGCAATCACCTCTCTGAGGTCATATAAGCTGGGGATGAGCTGTGAGCAGAGTGTGTGGGGTGTCTCTGCTTGGTGTGTAGGTAGCCTGCCTGAAGTGTGGAGTTGTGGAAGCAGTATAGCTGCTTTACGTGAGTAGTGTGGGCTTGTGGGCCTTGGCAGCAGTAAAGCCAGCTGCTGTTAGTGACAGGGTGAGCTTGTGGGCCCCTGGAAGTGCCTCCTCGTGGTGTGGAGTTTTTGTTTGGTTGTTGTGTTCTTTGTTGTTGCAACCTTTTTTCCCTTTTTCGGCATGTTATTGGTAATACGACGTTGCCGGCTCCTTATGTTATGATTATCTACAATAAAGACTGTTATTTACTAAGAACACCTGTCTGTTTTCCTTTCATTCTGTTCTGGACTCATTTGTTACTGGTCCCCTCACTCGCATGCCTAGACCCCTTCGGGGGGGACGTAACAACAGTACTAACACAGAACAGCGGGGACACAGAACCAAAACCTAAGAACTAACAAAGACACGTCAAGAAATCAAAAATTAGTAAAACAAAATAAAAAACACTGAGCCAGTGACCCAGGACCGTGACATTCAGTTTCTCAAGGAGTAATCAAAGCAAACATTTTTTTCTTTTTTTGAATAAGAGATTTCCTTTGTGTTACATGATGGTGTAAGTTCCAGCACAGCTCATTTAGTTTGCAGAAGTGCTCCGAGGCCCCTATGAAACACATAATTGAAAGAATCTAACAAATTCGAGGGGTGCAGTAGCTGTAGTATGGTCAAAAGAGCTTGACCATACTACCACCTTGTCATGCGAATTCCTGAGATCAGGAATGATAAGGTGGGGCCAGGTTTCACAATGAACTCACCCGAAACTCTGGCTGATTGGGACCCACACCCAGTTTCACACCTTGGCTCAGGCGATTAGAGGATCATCAGGGGGTCCCTTTGTCCCTCTGTGGGGGGAAACTCCCACTAGGTTTATATCTGGGACTCTCCACCATTTGACCTTAGAACTGAAGAAGCTTCTCGGATGAGAGGTGAAACGTCTACAAGTAACTTAAAGAAGTCCAGACGCTTTTCTTTGCAAGCTCCTTTGACTACGATGACCTGGATGACTGAGAACCTTCACAGACATATAGCTGTAGTATGACTTTTTGTTCTCATGCTTCATGACGACTTTACTTTTTTCTTTTTTTTTGGTGGGAGGAAGTTGACATCTCAGTCCATTGTGACGTGCAGATCTTTGACTGGCTTATGAACTCCGTCAGGAGGAACTCGGCAGGAGAGGGAAACAAGGACAAACAAACCCGGCTTGGGGTGATGCTCATGTGTGCCCAGGTGTATGATGTGGCTCTTTGCGGTGACACAGTAAAAATTGTGGCTCTGTGACTGGTTGGCTGCCCCAGCCCTGGCCCTTCATGTATTTCAGTAATGTCTTTTTCTCCCGTCTCCTCCTCTCGTTTACATGTTTTGCCCTTGTGACCCATTCCTTCTGTCACGTGTGTTTCCCCCCCAGCCATCATGTTCTGTTTGTGCTTAGTTATGTCCATGTCTCATCTCCAGTCCCCTTTTCCCTCTGTATGTATTCACAGTGTACGTGTTCCTCGTCGGTTCGTCATGTTAAGTCTGCGAGTCTTATTCCGTCATGTGTCATGTATCACTCCAAATCTCACTACCTTTAACTGATAATAACTGTTTCCTGATTGTTATGTCTAAAAGGTATTGCACAATCGCCTCTAGTAGAGGATCAGGTTTGTTTTCCACTGATAATGGATTTTAACATGACTGACCAATGATTGTGGAGCACGTCCATGTAGGATCTTATAAATACAACGAGCAAAACTTAATATATTATATTTCTGAAGTATGACGGAAGGAAAAAAAGTTTCACCATCCATCTTCATCCGCTTTATCCGAGGCCGGGTCGCGGGGGCAGCAGCCTAAGCAAAGAGGCCCAGACCTCCCTCTCCCCAGCCATGTCCTCCAGCTTGTCCGGGGGAACACCAAGGCGTTCCCAGGCCAGCCGAGAGATATAATCTCTCCAGCATGTCCTGGGTCTGCCCCGGGGCCTCCTCCCGGTGGGACATGCCTGGAACACCTCACCCAGCAGGCGCCCAGGGGGCATCCTTGTCAGATGCCCGAACCACCTCAGCTGGCTCCTTTCGATGTGGAGCAGCAGCTGCTCTACTCTGAGCCCCTCCCGGATGGCCGAACTTCTCACCCTATCTCTAAGGGAGAGGCTAGCCACCCTTCGGAGGAAGCTCATTTCTGCCGCTTGTATCCGCGATCTCGTTCTTTCGGTCACTACCCACAGCTCGTGGCCATAGGTGAGGGCAGCCTGGCGGAGCCCATCACCCACCGGGAACGAGTCCGACTTATTGCCGGCAATGCGAACCAAGCTCTTGCAACGGTTGTATAGGGATCGAATGGCCCGTAGCAATGGGCCAGACACCCCATACTCCCGCAACACCTCCCACAGGACACCCCGAGGGACACGGTCGAATGCCTTCTCCAAGTCCACAAAACACATGTAGACTGGTTGGGCAAACTCCCATGCACCCTCAAGTATCCTCGAGAGGATAAAGAGCTGGTCCAGTGTTCCACGACCAGGACGAAAACCGCATTGTTCCTCCTGTATCAGAGGTTCGACTAACGGACGAACTCTCTCGAAAAGTTTCACATTTTTATGCTATTTTAAGTTACAGCTATTTTACAGAAATAGCTGTAACTTTTGATAGAAGACTCAGACAAACATGTTTATGGCCCTATATTATAGAACTCAAGGTCTACGTGCTGGGAAAACAGGTTTTGCAGCTGTTTGAGCTAAGATTTCCAAGTTATTCACATAATGAAAACTTATACTTTGTTTCGGTCGAGTTCCCCATTCAAATGCATGTAACAGTGAGAAACGCACTGTCTTGGCGAAAGAAAGCGTTTTTGTACAACTTCATATGAATAGCTGTAACTTTTGATAGAAGACTCGGATACACATGTTTATGGCTTTATCTTATAGAACTCAAGGTTCCCGTGCTGGGAAAACAGGTTTTGCAGCTGTTTGAGCTAAGATTTCCAAGTTATTCACATAATGAAAACTTATACTTTGTTTCGGTCGAGTTCCCCATTCAAATGCATGTAACAGTGAGAAACGCACTGTCTTGGCGAAAGAAAGCGTTTTTGTACAACTTCATATAAATAGCTGTAACTTTTGATAGAAGACTCGGATACACATGTTTATGGCTTTATCTTATAGAACTCAAGGTCTCCGTGCTGGGCAAACAGGTTTTGCAGCTGTTTGAGCTAAGATTTCCAAGTTATTCACATAATGAAAACCTATACTTTGTTTCGGTCGAGTTCCCCATTCAAATGCATGTAACAGTGAGAAACGCACTGTCTTGGCGAAAGAAAGCGTTTTTGTACAACTTCATATAAATAGCTGTAACTTTTGATAGAAGACTCGGATACACATGTTTATGGCTTTATCTTATAGAACTCAAGGTCTCCGTGCTGGGAAAACAGGTTTTGCAGCTGTTTGAGCTAAGATTTCCAAGTTATTCACATAATGAAAACCTATACTTTGTTTCGGTCGAGTTCCCCATTCAAATGCATGTAACAGTGAGAAACGCACTGTCTTGGCGAAAGAAAGCGTTTTTGTACAACTTCATAGAAATAGCTGTAACTTTTGATAGAAGACTCGGATACACATGTTTATGGCTTTATCTTATAGAACTCAAGGTCTCCGTGCTGGGCAAACAGGTTTTGCAGCTGTTTGAGCTAAGATTTCCAAGTTATTCACATAATGAAAACCTATACTTTGTTTCGGTCGAGTTCCCCATTCAAATGCATGTAACAGTGAGAAACGCACTGTCTTGGCGAAAGAAAGCGTTTTTGTACAACTTCATATAAATAGCTGTAACTTTTGATAGAAGACTCGGATACACATGTTTATGGCTTTATCTTATAGAACTCAAGGTCTCCGTGCTGGGCAAACAGGTTTTGCAGCTGTTTGAGCTAAGATTTCCAAGTTATTCACATAATGAAAACCTATACTTTGTTTCGGTCGAGTTCCCCATTCAAATGCATGTAACAGTGAGAAACGCACTGTCTTGGCGAAAGAAAGCGTTTTTGTACAACTTCATATAAATAGCTGTAACTTTTGATAGAAGACTCAGACAAACATGTTTATGGCTTTATCTTATAGAACTCAAGGTCTACGTGCTGGGAAAACAGGTTTTGCAGCTGTTTGAGCTAAGATTTCCAAGTTATTCACATAATGAAAACTTATACTTTGTTTCGGTCGAGTTCCCCATTCAAATGCATGTAACAGTGAGAAACGCACTGTCTTGGCGAAAGAAAGCGTTTTTGTACAACTTCATATGAATAGCTGTAACTTTTGATAGAAGACTCGGATACACATGTTTATGGCTTTATCTTATAGAACTCAAGGTTCCCGTGCTGGGCAAACAGGTTTTGCAGCTGTTTGAGCTAAGATTTCCAAGTTATTCACATAATGAAAACCTATACTTTGTTTCGGTCGAGTTCCCCATTCAAATGCATGTAACAGTGAGAAACGCACTGTCTTGGCGAAAGAAAGCGTTTTTGTACAACTTCATAGAAATAGCTGTAACTTTTGATAGAAGACTCGGATACACATGTTTATGGCTTTATCTTATAGAACTCAAGGTCTCCGTGCTGGGCAAACAGGTTTTGCAGCTGTTTGAGCTAAGATTTCCAAGTTATTCACATAATGAAAACTTATACTTTGTTTCGGTCGAGTTCCCCATTCAAATGCATGTAACAGTGAGAAACGCACTGTCTTGGCGAAAGAAAGCGTTTTTGTACAACTTCATATGAATAGCTGTAACTTTTGATAGAAGACTCGGATACACATGTTTATGGCTTTATCTTATAGAACTCAAGGTTCCCGTGCTGGGCAAACAGGTTTTGCAGCTGTTTGAGCTAAGATTTCCAAGTTATTCACATAATGAAAACTTATACTTTGTTTCGGTCGAGTTCCCCATTCAAATGCATGTAACAGTGAGAAACGCACTGTCTTGGCGAAAGAAAGCGTTTTTGTACAACTTCATAGAAATAGCTTTAACTTTTGATAGAAGACTCGGATACACATGTTTATGGCTTTATCTTATAGAACTCAAGGTCTCCGTGCTGGGAAAACAGGTTTTGCAGCTGTTTGAGCTAAGATTTCCAAGTTATTCAGATAATGAAAACTTATACTTTGTTTCGGTCGAGTTCCCCATTCAAATGCATGTAACAGTGAGAAACGCACTGTCTTGGCGAAAGAAAGCGTTTTTGTACAACTTCATAGAAATAGCTGTAACTTTTGATAGAAGACTCGGATACACATGTTTATGGCTTTATCTTATAGAACTCAAGGTCTCCGTGCTGGGCAAACAGGTTTTGCAGCTGTTTGAGCTAAGATTTCCAAGTTATTCACATAATGAAAACTTATACTTTGTTTCGGTCGAGTTCCCCATTCAAATGCATGTAACAGTGAGAAACGCACTGTCTTGGCGAAAGAAAGCGTTTTTGTACAACTTCATATGAATAGCTGTAACTTTTGATAGAAGACTCGGATACACATGTTTATGGCTTTATCTTATAGAACTCAAGGTTCCCGTGCTGGGCAAACAGGTTTTGCAGCTGTTTGAGCTAAGATTTCCAAGTTATTCAGATAATGAAAACCTATACTTTGTTTCGGTCGAGTTCCCCATTCAAATGCATGTAACAGTGAGAAACGCACTGTCTTGGCGAAAGAAAGCGTTTTTGTACAACTTCATAGAAATAGCTGTAACTTTTGATAGAAGACTCGGATACACATGTTTATGGCTTTATCTTATAGAACTCAAGGTCTCCGTGCTGGGAAAACAGGTTTTGCAGCTGTTTGAGCTAAGATTTCCAAGTTATTCAGATAATGAAAACTTATACTTTGTTTCGGTCGAGTTCCCCATTCAAATGCATGTAACAGTGAGAAACGCACTGTCTTGGCGAAAGAAAGCGTTTTTGTACAACTTCATAGAAATAGCTGTAACTTTTGATAGAAGACTCGGATACACATGTTTATGGCTTTATCTTATAGAACTCAAGGTCTCCGTGCTGGGAAAACAGGTTTTGCAGCTGTTTGAGCTAAGATTTCCAAGTTATTCACATAATGAAAACTTATACTTTGTTTCGGTCGAGTTCCCCATTCAAATGCATGTAACAGTGAGAAACGCACTGTCTTGGCGAAAGAAAGCGTTTTTGTACAACTTCATATAAATAGCTGTAACTTTTGATAGAAGACTCAGACAAACATGTTTATGGCTTTATCTTATAGAACTCAAGGTCTCCGTGCTGGGAAAACAGGTTTTGCAGCTGTTTGAGCTAAGATTTCCAAGTTATTCACATAATGAAAACTTATACTTTGTTTCGGTCGAGTTCCCCATTCAAATGCATGTAACAGTGAGAAACGCACTGTCTTGGCGAAAGAAAGCGTTTTTGTACAACTTCATATGAATAGCTGTAACTTTTGATAGAAGACTCGGATACACATGTTTATGGCTTTATCTTATAGAACTCAAGGTTCCCGTGCTGGGCAAACAGGTTTTGCAGCTGTTTGAGCTAAGATTTCCAAGTTATTCACATAATGAAAACCTATACTTTGTTTCGGTCGAGTTCCCCATTCAAATGCATGTAACAGTGAGAAACGCACTGTCTTGGCGAAAGAAAGCGTTTTTGTACAACTTCATAGAAATAGCTGTAACTTTTGATAGAAGACTCGGATACACATGTTTATGGCTTTATCTTATAGAACTCAAGGTCTCCGTGCTGGGCAAACAGGTTTTGCAGCTGTTTGAGCTAAGATTTCCAAGTTATTCACATAATGAAAACTTATACTTTGTTTCGGTCGAGTTCCCCATTCAAATGCATGTAACAGTGAGAAACGCACTGTCTTGGCGAAAGAAAGCGTTTTTGTACAACTTCATATGAATAGCTGTAACTTTTGATAGAAGACTCGGATACACATGTTTATGGCTTTATCTTATAGAACTCAAGGTTCCCGTGCTGGGCAAACAGGTTTTGCAGCTGTTTGAGCTAAGATTTCCAAGTTATTCACATAATGAAAACCTATACTTTGTTTCGGTCGAGTTCCCCATTCAAATGCATGTAACAGTGAGAAACGCACTGTCTTGGCGAAAGAAAGCGTTTTTGTACAACTTCATATAAATAGCTGTAACTTTTGATAGAAGACTCGGATACACATGTTTATGGCTTTATCTTATAGAACTGAAGGTCTCCGTGCTGGGCAAACAGGTTTTGCAGCTGTTTGAGTTAAGATTTCCAAGTTATTCACATAATGAAAACCTATACTTTGTTTCGGTCGAGTTCCCCATTCAAATGCATGTAACAGTGAGAAACGCACTGTCTTGGCGAAAGAAAGCGTTTTTGTACAACTTCATAGAAATAGCTGTAACTTTTGATAGAAGACTCAGACAAACATGTTTATGGCTTTATCTTATAGAACTCAAGGTCTACGTGCTGGGAAAACAGGTTTTGCAGCTGTTTGAGCTAAGATTTCCAAGTTATTCACATAATGAAAACTTATACTTTGTTTCGGTCGAGTTCCCCATTCAAATGCATGTAACAGTGAGAAACGCACTGTCTTGGCGAAAGAAAGCTATTTTGTACAACTTCATATAAATAGCTGTAACTTTTGATAGAAGACTCAGACAAACATGTTTATGGCTTTATCTTATAGAACTCAAGGTCTCCGTGCTGGGCAAACAGGTTTTACAGCTGTTTGAGCTAAGATTTCCAAGTTATTCACATAATGAAAACCTATACTTTGTTTCGGTCGAGTTCCCCATTCAAATGCATGTAACAGTGAGAAACGCACTGTCTTGGCGAAAGAAAGCGTTTTTGTACAACTTCATAGAAATAGCTGTAACTTTTGATAGAAGACTCAGACAAACATGTTTATGGCTTTATCTTGTAGAACTCACGGTCTACGTGCTGGGAAAACAGGTTTTGCAGCTGTTTGAGCTAAGATTTCCAAGTTATTCACATAATGAAAACTTGTACTTTGTTTCGGTCGAGTTCCCCATTCAAATGCATGTAACAGTGAGAAACGCACTGTCTTGGCGAAAGAAAGCGTTTTTGTACAACTTCATAGAAATAGCTGTAACTTTTGATAGAAGACTCGGATACACATGTTTATGGCTTTATCTTATAGAACTCAAGGTCTCCGTGCTGGGCAAACAGGTTTTGCAGCTGTTTGAGCTAAGATTTCCAAGTTATTCACATAATGAAAACCTATACTTTGTTTCGGTCGAGTTCCCCATTCAAAATGCATGTAACAGTGAGAAACGCACTGTCTTGGCGAAAGAAAGCTATTTTGTACAACTTCATAGAAATAGCTGTAACTTTTGATAGAAGACTCAGACAAACATGTTTATGGCCTTATATTATAGAACTCAAGGTCTCCGTGCTGGGAAAACAGGTTTTGCAGCTGTTTGAGCTAAGATTTCCAAGTTATTCACATAATGAAAACTTATACTTTGTTTCGGTCGAGTTCCCCATTCAAATGCATGTAACAGTGAGAAACGCACTGTCTTGGCGAAAGAAAGCGTTTTTGTACAACTTCATATGAATAGCTGTAACTTTTGATAGAAGACTCGGATACACATGTTTATGGCTTTATCTTATAGAACTCAAGGTCTCCGTGCTGGGCAAATAGGTTTTGCAGCTGTTTGAGCTAAGATTTCCAAGTTATTCACATAATGAAAACCTATACTTTGTTTTGGTCAAGTTCCCACTTCAAATGCATGTAACAGTGAGAAACGCACTGTCTTGGCGAAAGAAAGCGTTTTTGTACAACTTCATATAAATAGCTGTAACTTTTGATAGAAGACTCGGATACACATGTTTATGGCTTTATCTTATAGAACTCAAGGTCTCCGTGCTGGGCAAACAGGTTTTGCAGCTGTTTGAGCTAAGATTTCCAAGTTATTCACATAATGAAAACTTATACTTTGTTTCGGTCGAGTTCCCCATTCAAATGCATGTAACAGTGAGAAACGCACTGTCTTGGCGAAAGAAAGCGTTTTTGTACAACTTCATATAAATAGCTGTAACTTTTGATAGAAGACTCAAACAAACATGTTTATGGCTTTATCTTATAGAACTCAAGGTCTCCGTGCTGGGCAAACAGGTTTTGCAGCTGTTTGAGCTAAGATTTCCAAGTTATTCACATAATGAAAACCTATACTTTGTTTCGGTCGAGTTCCCCATTCAAATGCATGTAACAGTGAGAAACGCACTGTCTTGGCGAAAGAAAGCGTTTTTGTACAACTTCATAGAAATAGCTGTAACTTTTGATAGAAGACTCGGATACACATGTTTATGGCTTTATCTTATAGAACTCAAGGTCTCCGTGCTGGGCAAATAGGTTTTGCAGCTGTTTGAGCTAAGATTTCCAAGTTATTCACATAATGAAAACCTATACTTTGTTTTGGTCGAGTTCCCACTTCAAATGCATGTAACAGTGAGAAACGCACTGTCTTGGCGAAAGAAAGCGTTTTTGTACAACTTCATATAAATAGCTGTAACTTTTGATAGAAGACTCAGACAAACATGTTTATGGCCTTATATTATAGAACTCAAGGTCTCCGTGCTGGGAAAACAGGTTTTGCAGCTGTTTGAGCTAAGATTTCCAAGTTATTCACATAATGAAAACCTATACTTTGTTTCGGTCGAGTTCCCCATTCAAATGCATGTAACAGTGAGAAACGCACTGTCTTGGCGAAAGAAAGCGTTTTTGTACAACTTCATATAAATAGCTGTAACTTTTGATAGAAGACTCAGACAAACATGTTTATGGCCTTATATTATAGAACTCAAGGTCTCCGTGCTGGGAAAACAGGTTTTGCAGCTGTTTGAGCTAAGATTTCCAAGTTATTCACATAATGAAAACCTATACTTTGTTTCGGTCGAGTTCCCCATTCAAATGCATGTAACAGTGAGAAACGCACTGTCTTGGCGAAAGAAAGCTATTTTGTACAACTTCATATAAATAGCTGTAACTTTTGATAGAAGACTCAGACAAACATGTTTATGGCTTTACCTTATAGAACTCAAGGTCTCCGTGCTGGGCAAATAGGTTTTGCAGCTGTTTGAGCTAAGATTTCCAAGTTATTCACATAATGAAAACTTATACTTTGTTTCGGTCGAGTTCCCCATTCAAATGCATGTAACAGGCAGAAACGCACTGTCTTGGCGAAAGAAAGCGTTTTTGTACAACTTCATATAAATAGCTGTAACTTTTGATAGAAGACTTTGATACACATGTTTATGGCTTTATCTTATAGAACTCAAGGTCTCCGTGCTGGGCAAACAGGTTTTGCAGCTGTTTGAGCTAAGATTTCCAAGTTATTCACATAATGAAAACCTATACTTTGTTTCGGTCGAGTTCCCCATTCAAATGCATGTAACAGTGAGAAACGCACTGTCTTGGCGAAAGAAAGCGTTTTTGTACATCTTCATATAAATAGCTGTAACTTTTGATAGAAGACTCGGATACACATGTTTATGGCTTTATCTTATAGAACTCAAGGTCTCCGTGCTGGGCAAATAGGTTTTGCAGCTGTTTGAGCTAAGATTTCCAAGTTATTCACATAATGAAAACCTATACTTTGTTTCGGTCGAGTTCCCCATTCAAATGCATGTAACAGTGAGAAACGCACTGTCTTGGCGAAAGAAAGCGTTTTTGTACAACTTCATATAAATAGCTGTAACTTTTGATAGAAGACTCGGATACACATGTTCATGGCTTTATCTTATAGAACTCAAGGTCTCCGTGCTGGGCAAACAGGTTTTGCAGCTGTTTGAGCTAAGATTTCCAAGTTATTCACATAATGAAAACCTATACTTTGTTTCGGTCGAGTTCCCCATTCAAATGCATGTAACAGTGAGAAACTCATTGTCTTGGCGAAAGAGTCGGGTAGTGCAGAGCAGATGAAGTCCCTGACCAGCTTCTCGAAGCATTTGCTTACGATGGGGGTCAGGGCTACAGGTCGCCAGTCGTTCAATGAGGAGATGGTGGAGGATTTGGGTACAGGGACGATGGTGGCCATTTTGAAGCAGGCTGGGACTACAGACAGATAGAGGGAAAGGTTGAAGATGTGCGTGAACACTCCAGCCAGCTGAGCCGCGCATGACTTGAGGACGCGGCCGGGAATCCCGTCCGGACCAGTAGCTTTGCGTGCGTTCACCTTCCTGAAGCACTTCCGCACATCCTCCTCAGACACAGTGTGCGCACTGACGTCATCCGCGGTGCGCACACTGTCCGGTCTCATGGTGTTCGCTGTGTCGAATCTAGCGTAGAATACGTTTAGATCCTCACACAGAGAGGCCGTGGTCTGCGGTGTGCTGGTTTTCCCTCTAAAGTCTGTGATCGTGTTTAGTCCCTGCCACATACTCCGAGGGTTGTCAAACTGTTGCTCCACCCTGTCCCTGTACTCACGTTTGGCTGCTTTGATCGTCTTCCGGAGTTGGTAATGTGCGTGTTTGTAGTCCGATGTGTTCGCGGAGGCAAAGGCGGTGCTCCGTGCCGCCAGTGCCGCACGAACATCTCCGTTAATCCAGGGTTTTTGATTTGGGAAGGATTTAACTGTTCTGGATGGGACGACATCTTCCACGCATTTCCTGATAAATCCGCAGACTGAGTCTGTGTATTCATCAATGTCCCTAGCAGCCACGTGAAACATTTCCCAGTCCGCGTGATCAAAACAGTCCCGCAGCGCAGACTCCGATTGGTCCGTCCAACAGTGCACCGCCCTCCGGGTTGGAGCTTCCTGTTTCAGCTTCTGCCTGTAGGCGGGCAGGAGCAGGATGGAGCGGTGATCTGATTGGCCGAATGGAGCGCGGGGGAGGGCTTTGTACGCATCCCGGAAAGAGGTGTAGCAGTGGTCGAGTAGCCGGTCTCCACGCGTGTTAAAATGGATGTGTTGGTGGAGTTTGGGTGAGACTTTCTTCAGGTTTCCCTTATTAAAGTCCCCGGTCGTGATAAACGCTGCCTCTGGGTGTGCGGTTTCCTCGCTGCTGATCGCGCTGTACAGTTCCCTGAGTGCTCGGTCAGTGTCGGCTTGTGGGGGAATGTAAACAGCCGTAATAATCACTGCTGTAAATTCCCTCGGTAGCCAGAATGGCCGGCACTTAATCATCAGGTACTCCAGGTCCGGTGAGCAGAAGGATTTGACCGGGAGCACGTTCGCATAATCACACCAGCTGTTGTTGATCATGAAACACACACCACCGCCTCTGCTTTTCCCAGTAAGATCCTGTGACCTGTCCGCGCGATGCACGGAGAACCCCGGTAGTTGTATTGCGGAGTCCGGTACCTTGTCCGATAGCCAGGTTTCTGTGAGGCAGATCACGCAGCAGTCCCGCATCTCTCGCTGGAATGAGATCCGTGCCCGAAGCTCGCACAGCTTGTTCTCCAGAGACTGCACATTAGCCAGTAATAAACTGGGTAACGGTGGTCTGTTAGTGCGCCGTCCCAGTCGAACCAGAACGCCAGATCTTCTCCCTCTGCGTCGGCGTTTGCGGCCTCCAGGGCCAGAGAACAAAGGCGTCTCAGGTGAGATGAATGGGGGGTCTGCAAACGGAGCGTACGTGTTGCAAAACTTGAAATCCGGAAAGTTATAAGAAAGACCGTCTTTTATGTCCAGTAAGGTTTGTCGGTCGTACACAAGGAGACATGTGCTACTCGCGAAAAAATGAAGGAAAGGTAAAATTAAACACAGAAAAAAGCTGTTGCTTGGGAGAGCTCGCGACGAGGCTGCCATACTCGGCGCCATCTTGATAAAAGAGCCCACCACAGGCCCTGGTGTAATGTGGATGGCCTCATCCAACAGTACAGGCCCTGGTGTGGTGAAGATGAACTCACAGGAATCACTGTCCTTGATGTAAAGTTTATGGCCTCAGCCAACAACAGTGGTCCTGGTGAAATGTGGATGGTATCGGTCAGCACCACACACCCTGGTGCATTGTGGATGGCATCAACGAGCAGCAGAGGCCCTGGTGTAATGTGGATGGCATGACCCAGTAACACAGGCCCTGGTAAAATGTGTATGGTATCAGGCAGCAGCACAGGCCCCGGTGTGGTGAATATGGCCTCACAGGGAGCACTGGCCCAGGTGCAATGTGGATGGCCTCTGCCAGCAACGCAGGCAGTGGTGTGATGAAGATGGCCTCACAGGAAGAACTGTACCTGGTGTAATGTGGATGGCCTCATCCAACAGTACAGGCCCTGGTGTGGTGATGATGGCCTCACAGGAAGAACTGTCCCTGGTGTAATGTGGATGGCCTCATCCAACAGTACAGGCCCTGGTGTGGTGAAGATGGCCTCACAGGAAGCACTGTCCCTGGTGTAATGTGTATGGCCTCAGCTAAGAACAGTGGCCCTGGTGAAATGTGGATGGTATTGGCCAGCACCACAGGCCCTTGTGTAATGTGGATGGCCTCATCCAACAGTACAGGCCCTGGTGTGGTGAAGATGGCCTCACAGGAAGTACTGTCGCTGGTGTAAAGTGTATGGACTCAGCCAAGAACACTGGCCCTTGTGAAATATGGATGGTATTGGTCAGCACCACACACCCTGGTGTAATGTGAATAGCCTTAGCCAACACCACTGGCCCTGGTGAAATGTGGATGATATTGGTCAGCACCATAGGCCCAGGTGTAATGTAAATATCCTCAGCCAGTAGCAGAGGCCCTGTTGTAATGTGCATGGCCTCAGCAGACAACACTGTCCCTGGTGAAATATGGATGGTATTGGTCAGCACCACACACCCTGGTGTAATGTGAATGGCCTTAGCAAACACCACAGGCCCTTGTGAATTGTGGATCACATCAGCCAGCACCACAGGCCCTGGTGTGGTGAAGATGGCCTCACAGGGATCAATGGCCCTTGTGTAATGTGGATGGCATCAGCCAGTAGCACAGACCTTTGTATGTTGTGAATGGGATCAGCTACCAACACAGGCCCTGGTGAAATGTAAATGTCCTCAGCCAGTATCACAGGCCCTGTTGTAATGTGGATGGCCTCATCTAACAACACTATCCCTGGTGAAATATGGATGGTATCGGTCAGGACCACAAACCGTGCTGTAATGTGAATGGCGATAGCCAACACCACTTGATCTGGTGAAATGTGCATGATATTGTTCAGCACCACAGGCCCAGGTGTAATGTGAATGTCCTCAGCCAACAAGACTGGCCCTGGTGCAATGTGGATGGCATCAGCCAGTAGCACAGGCCCTTGTGTATTTTGGATGGCAACAGCACGTAGCACAGGCTCTTGTGTAATGTGGATCACATCAGCCAGCAACACAGGCTCTGGTGAAATGTAGATGACCTCAGACCTCAGCGCAGGCCCTGCTGTCGTGAAGTTGGCCTCAGAGAGAGCACATGCCATGGTATAATGTGGATGGCCTCAGCCAGTAGCACAGGCCCTGGTGTAATGTGAATGTCCTCAGCCATGACCACAGGCCCTGATCAAATGTAGTTGTCCTCAGCCATGACCACAGGACCTGGTGAAATGTAAATGTCCTCAGCCAGTAGCAAAGGCCCTGTAGTAATGTGGATGGCCTCATCTAACAACTCTGTCGCTGGTGAAATATGGATGGTATTGGTCAGCACTACACACCCTGGTGTAATGTGAATGGCCTTAGCCAAAACCACTGGCTCTGGTGAAATGTGCATGATATCGGTCAGCACCAGAGGCCCAGGTGTAATGTGGATGGCATCAACGAGCAGCAGAGGCCCTGTTTGGGTGAAGATGGCCTCACAGGAAGCACTGTCCCTGGTGTAATGTGTATGGCCTCAGCCAACAACAGTGGCCCTGGTGAAATATGGATGGTATTGGTCAACACCACACACCCTGGTGTAATGTGAATAGCCTCAGCCAACACAACTGGCCCTGGTGAAATGTGCATGATATTGGTCAGCAGCACAGGCTCAGGTGTAATGTAGATGGCATCAACGAGCAGCACTGTCCCGGGTGTAATGTGTATGGCCTCAGCTAAGAACAGTGGCCCTGGTGAAATGTGGATGGTATTGGCCAGCACCACAGGCCCTGGTGTAATGTGGATGGCCTCATCCAACAGTACAGGCCCTGGTGTGGTGAAGATGGTCTCACAGGAAGCACTGTCCCTGGTGTAATGTGTATGGCCTCAGCCAACAACACTGGCCCTGGTGAAATGTGGATTATATTGGCCAGCACCACAGGCCCTGGTGTAATGTGAATATCCTCAGGGCCATTGTGTTTTCTGGAACGCATCAGCCGGCAACACAATCCCTGGTGAAATATGGATGGTATCATCGATTAGCACAGGCCCTGGTGTAATGTGGATGGCCTCATCCAACAGTACAGTCCCTGGTGTGGTGAAGATCGCCTCACAGGAAGCACTGTCCCTGATGTAAAGTGTATGGCCTCAGCCAACAACAGTGGCCCTGGTGAAATGTGGATGGTATTGGCCAGCACAACAGGCCATGTTGTAATGTGAATGTCCTCAGCCAGTAGCACAGGCCCTTGTGTACTGTGGATCGCATAGGCCAGCAACACAAGCCCTGGAGAAATGTGGATGGTATCATCGAGTAGCACAGGCTCTGGTGTAATGTGGATTGCCTCATCCAACATTACAGTCCCTGGTGTGGTGAAGATCGCCTCACAGGAAGCAGTGTCCCTAGTGTAAAGTGTATGGCCTCAGCCAACAACAGTGGCCTTGGTGAAATATGGATGGTATTGGCCAGCACCACAGGCCCTGGTGTAATGTGAATGTCCTCAGCCAGAAGCACAGGCCCTTGTGTATTGTGGATCGCATCAGCCAGCAACACAAGCCCTGCTGAAATGTGGTTGGTATCAACGAGTAGCACAGGCCCTGGTGTAATGTGGATGGCCTCAGCCAGCACAACAGGCCCTGGTTTGGTGATGATGGCATCACATGAAGCACTGGCAGTGGTGTAATGTGGATGGCCTGAGCAAACAACACTGGCTCTGGTGAAATGTGGATGGTATTGGCCAGCACCATAGGCCCTGGTGTAATGTGGATGGCATCATCCAGCACCACAGGCCCTGGTGTGGTGATGATGTGAAAACTAAGTCCTGTGAAAACTAAGGTCTCTAATCAGAAGTATTTGACTCCGTGGTATAATTCTCAAACACGTAGCCTAAAGCAGATGACTCGTAATCTGGAGAGGAAATGGCGTGTCACAAATTTAGAGGATCATCATTTAGCCTGGAGAAATAGTTTGCTGCTTTATAAGAAAGCCCTCCGCAAAGCCAGAACATCTTACTATTCATCACTGATTGAAGAAAATAAGAACAACCCCAGGTTTCTCTTCAGCACTGTAGCCAGGCTGACAAAAAGTCAGAGCTCTTTTGAGCCAACCATCCCTTTAACGTTAACTAGTAATGACTTCATGAACTTCTTCACAAATAAAATTTTTATCATTAGAGAAAAAATTACCAGTAATCATCCCACAGATGTAATATTATCTACAGCTACTCTTAGTACCATTGATGTTAAGTTAGACTCTTTTTCTCCAATTGATCTTTCTGAGTTAACTTCAATAATTACTTCCTCCAAACCTTCAACGTGTCTTTTAGACCCCATTCCTACAAAACTGCTCAAAGAAGTCCTGCCATTAATTAATGCTTCGATCTTAAATATGATCAACCTATCTCTAATAATCGGCTATGTACCACAGGCCTTCAAGCTGGCTGTAGTTAAACCTTTACTCAAAAAGCATCTCTAGACCCAGCAGTCTTAGCTAATTATAGGCCAATCTCCAACCTTCCTTTCATATCAAACATCATTGAAAGAGTAGTTGTCAAACAGCTAACAGATCATCTCAGAATCAGAATCAGAATCAGAAAGAATCAGAAAGGGGTTTATTGCCAAATGTTGAGCAGGTTTACAACATTAGGAAATTGCTGCGGTGCTTCAGTGCAAACATAGTGTCATAAATAGCACTTAAATAGTGTCATAAATAGCACTTAAATAGACATGAAAAAATAAAAGTAGGGATAAGAATTAAAAGTGCTACGTAGAAAGATATGTGCATGAGCTATACATGAGATATATACATGAGAATAAGAATTAAGAGTGCTACGTAGAAAGATATATACATGAGTGCAGGTGGTGATCAGTGCCAAACATGGAATGATGCAGTAACACAGCGTAGGGTCATGTGTTAGTGGTGGGAACAGTCATATGGTTATTGTTCATGTGTCCAACAGCAGAGGGGAAGAAACTGTTCTTATGGCGAGAGGTTCTGGTGCGAATGGACCGGAGCCTCCTGCCTGAGGGGAGCAGGTCAAACAGACTGTGTCCAGGGTGAGAAGGGTCAGCTGAGATCCGAGCTGCACGCCGCATCTCCAGAGTAATGGTTTACTTGAAGAGTTTCAGTCAGGTGTCAGAGCTCAGCACAGCACAGAAACAGCTTTAGTGAAGGTTACAAATGATCTTCTTATGGCCTCTGACAGTGGACTCATCTCTGTGCTTGTCCTGCTAGACCTTAGTGCAGCATTCGATACTGTTGACCATAATATCCTATTAGAGCGATTAGAACATGCTGTAGGTATTACAGGTACTGCGCTGCAGTGGTTTGTATCATATCTATCTAATAGACTCCAATTTGTGCATGTAAATGGAGAGTCCTCTTCACACACTGAGGTTAATTATGGAGTTCCACAGGGTTCAGTGCTAGGACCAATTCTGTTTACATTATACATGCTTCCCTTAGGCAGCATCATTAGAAGACATAGCATACATTTACACTGCTATGCAGATGACACCCAGCTCTCTCTGTCCATGAAGCCAGATAACACACACCAATTAGTTAAAGTGCAGGAATGTCTTAAAGACATAAAGACCTGGATGGCTGCTAACTTTCTGCTTCTTAATTCTTAATTCAGATAAAACTGAGGTTATTGTACTCGGCCCTGAAAATCTTAGAAATATGGTATCTAAGCAGATTCCTACTCTGGATGGCATTACCTTGGCCTCCAGTAACACTGTGAGGAACCTTGGAGTCATTTTTGACCAGGACATGTCCTTCAATGCACATATTAAACAAATATGTAAGACTGCTTTCTTCCATTTGCGCAACATCTCTAAAATTAGAAATATCCTGTCTCAGAGGGATGCTGAAAAACTACTTCATGCATTTATTACTTCCAGGCTGGACTACTGTAATTCATTATTATCAGGATGTCCAAAAAACTCGCTGAAAAGCCTTCAGTTAATCCAAAATGCTGCAGCAAGAGTCCTGACAGGGACTAGAAAGAGAGAGCATATTTCTCCTGTATTGGCTTCCCTTCATTGGCTTCCTGTTAAATCCAGAATTGAATTCAAAATCCTGCTCCTCACATGCAAGGTCTTAAATAATCAGGCCCCATCTTATCTTAATGACCTTGTAGTACCATATCACCCTATTAGAGCACTTCGCTCTCTCTCTCTGCAGGCCTACTTGTTGTTCCTAGAGTATTTAAAAGTAGAATGGGAGGCAGAGCCTTCAGTTTTCAGGCCCCTCTTCTGTGGAACCAGCTTCCAGTTTGGATTCGGGAGACAGACACTATCTCTACTTTTAAGATTAGGCTTCAAACTTTCCTTTTTGCTAAAGCATATAGTTAGGGCTGGACCAGGTGACCCTGAATCCTCCCTTAGTTATGCTGCAATAGACGTAGGCTGCCGGGGGATTCCCATGATGCATTGAGTTTTTCCTTTCCAGTCACCTTTCTCACTCACTATGTGTTAACAGACCTCTCTGCATTGAATCATATCTGTTATTAACCTCTGTCTCTCTTCCACAGCATGTCTTTATCCTGTCTTCCTTCTCTCAGCCCAACCGGTCGCAGCAGATGGCCCCGCCCCTCCCTGAGCCTGGTTTTGCCAGAGGTTTCTTCCTGTTAAAAGGGAGTTTTTCCTTCCCACTGTCGCCAAAGTGCTTGCTCATAGGGGGTCATGTGATTGTTGGGTTTTTCTCTGTATCTATGAAGCGCCTTGAGGCGACTTTTGTTGTGATTTGGCACTATATAAATAAAATTGAATTGAATTGAATTAATCACTAGGAAGCTTCTAACAAAGACTGTATGAATGTGTACATTGAGGCAAAGTCAGCTTTCCTACATACAACTAATCACAACCCCTGTGTTTGTTTTGTCTCTCTTTAGAGGACTTAGAAGAAAAATACGAAGAGCAGGGTAAGCTGGGCGAAGGAGGCTTTGGGACTGTCTTCTTTGGAAAACGCAGAGAAGACAATTTCCCAGTATGGCTTTGTTAAGTCTAATTGTTGAATGTTGCCATTGTGTTTCTTAAATTTGTACAGTCTTAGTTCAAGCAGTAGGATCAAAGCCATTCCTTTGATCCTGACCACCTCTCCAACCACTCTGTGCTGGGGGAGGTTTTATTGCAGATACATCCTATCTGAAAGATTTGTTTCTTTTGATGTAAGCTTCCTGCGTTTACGACCCTTTGGTCAGCAGGAGGTCTGACACACACACACACACACACACACACACACACTTACAGAAGTTCACACATATACATAAAATGCTTTGTCTTAGAACCATGTGGGCGTGGCTTTGTTCTGATGTGTTTTGTGTGAACTGTCTCCCAATAAAAGGTAGCAAGAGGAGGTCAGATCTGGGGGTCATTTTTGTGGTGGACACAGGCCTCCCTTGTGCAAATAATCGATCGATCGACTGTTTTGTTTTCTTCATGATGAATAAGTCTCTAGAATTAGTGGGGTTTGTGGAAACACAAACCCAACAGGCTTCTTATGTGTGCACTTTACAATTCTTCTAGTTCCTCCTGTTCTCTTTTTCTATAACACATTTTCTCTGTAATGCAGGTGGTGATTAAGCATGTTGCTCAGTTTTTAGTCAGCTACCTACCAGTGGTAAGAAATGTTTGTCTTTTTCTGTTGTTTTCCCCCAACGTGTACCTCAAAGGGCCTAATGTTTGAACACTGACCTTGATGTTCTGTTTCTCAAGCTTCTTAATGGTAAAATGACCGAGATTCCCAAGGAGGTGGCATTGCTAATAAAAGTGGGGGCAGGACCAGAGGGTACGAGCAGCGATGTGACGCCCATTTTAAACGACTGGTATGACTTGGAAGACGAACTCATTATGCTCTTTTAAAGGCCAAAAAAACATAGACTTGGAAGCCTACCTGGCAAACAGAAGAATCTTTGTGCACGAGAGGGAGGTTAAGGTCAAGATGACATATATGGCAAACTTTAATGGATAATGTAAATCTGATTATTTGAACATGTTTTTCATTTGTCTGTCTGGTCATAATGAGACAGCTGGTACATGCAGCCGCTGAAATGCAATCCAAGGGTGTCTACCATCGAGACATTAAGCCAGACAATATTGTGTTTGACACATCGCCTGATCATCCAGCATTTCTATGTGTCAAATTCATCGATTTTGGTGTTGGAGTCCCTTTTAGACCAGAAGCAGTCACACGAAGAAATGGTAGGTTGTCAGCCTCACTGTTTAAATGTCCTTGCCTGCCCACACGTTTAGTGTCCACATGAATTCCTTACCATGAATAATTACTTTCTGGATTTTAGGGACCAAATCAGCCGCTGTAAACTGGCAGGACTTTAATGCCACCACAGCAGATTGCGTCAGTTTTGCAGCTGGGTGCGGTGATGGATTGGCTGGTACATCACATCATCCCTGATGA
The DNA here is from genome assembly GCF_041146795.1 of Maylandia zebra. NCBI lineage: Eukaryota > Metazoa > Chordata > Actinopteri > Cichliformes > Cichlidae > Maylandia > Maylandia zebra. The sequence continues at coordinate 36,604,938 of NC_135179.1, read as the reverse complement.
CAACAACACATCTGAGATGCACACTGACATTTCAGAGGGTAAGCTGAATGTTAATTCTTTAACCTGTCGCATTACAAGGATTGAGAATTCTGTTTTCAGTGTTATCTGTATCACTAATGCACACGCAGACTTATATACACACACCAACATATAAACTCAAACCACTCTATTGTATTTCTGAACAGATTACAAGTTTAATTCATCCATCCATCCATTCACGTCTGCTTATCCTTTTCAGGGTCGCTGGAGCCTATCCCAGCTGTCATAGGGCGAGAGGCGGGGCACACCCTGGACAGGTCGCCAGTCTGTCGCAGGGCCAACACACAGAGACAGACAACCATTTGCACTCACATTCACTCGCACATTCACACCTATGGGCAATTTGGATTAACCAATTAACCTATCCACAATAAGTGCATGTCTTTGGACAGTGGGAGGAAGCCGGAGTACCCGGAGAGAACCCACGTAAACATGGGGAGAACATGCAAACTCCACACAGAAAGACCCTGGCCTGATGGTGGAATTGAACTCAGGACCTTCTTGCTGTGCGGCAACAGTGCTAACCACCGTGCCACCGTGTTTAATTCAATTCACTTTTATTTATATAGCGCCAAATCACAACAAAAGTCACCTCAAGGTGCTTTATATTGTACAGTAGATACAGAGAAAAGCCCAACAATCATATGACCCCCTATGAGCAAGCACTTTGGCAACAGTGGGAAGGAAAAACTCCCTTTTAACAGGAAGAAACCTCCGGCAGAACCAGGCTCAGGGAGGGGCGGGGCCATCTGTTGTGATTGGTTGGGTGAGAGAAAGAAGACAGGATAAAGACTTTTTGTTTTTTTTATTAGTCCTTTATTTATCCAGGTAAAAAAAATCTCATTGAGATTAAAAATCTCATTTCCAAGAGAGACCTGGCATCATGGCAACAAAAGTCACATACCACATAGGTATATAACATTTAAAACAAATACAATATGCCATACCAACATGTGTAAAATATACAATAACAGATCAAATTAAGAGTACATTAAAAACAATCACACTGAGTAAAAGAGCTGTTTTCTCGTTCCTTTAAGACAGACTTAAACTCTCCCAAGGTAACCAATTCTGATAATTTCAGTTCCTTCTGCAGATTATTCCAGGAAGCAGGGGCAGCGTATTTAAAAGCCTTTTTCCCCAATTCTGTTCTGATTTTCGGGACAATAAATTGTATGATATTGTGCGAACGAAGGCTGTATTGGTTGTGGTTTTTACACATATAAACACATAAATAAGATGGAACCAGCCCAAGGAGAGATTTATAGATAAAGATCAACCAATGGGAGAGTCTGCGAATATGCAAAGATGGGCATTTAGCAGCAGCATACAAAGAACAATGATGTACACGATTTCCATAGCCAGTAATAAAACCTAAAGCACAATGGTACACAGTATCCAACCTCTTTAGGTAGTGGGCAGGTGCATTCATAAAAAGCAGGTCACCATAATCCAATAAAGGTAAAAAGGTTGCACGAATCAAATGTTTTCTCACTTGGAGGGAGAAACAGGATTGGTTCCTAAAAAAGTAACCTAGTTTTAGTTTTAACTTCGACACAAGCCTTTGAATGTGAGTCTTAAATGACAAATTCTGATCTATGTTGATCCCTAGATACTTGTAAGATGTGACCATTTCAATTTCAGATCCTTGAATTGTTTTAATCTTAGGAGACGTAGCTAACAACTCTTTGCCATTTGAGAATAACATGAACTTGGATTTCTCTTGATTTAACACCAACTTAAGTTGAGTTAAATGGGACTGAACGACATCAAAGGCAGACTGCAGAAATTGCAGGGTTTGTGCTACTGAAGGGGATGAACAATAAATAATTGTATCATCTGCATAAAGATGAAATGCTGCATTTGACAAATTATCACAAAGGTTGTTTATGTAAAGAGAAAATAGCAATGGTCCTAATATGGAGCCCTGCGGAACTCCTTTGGATACTGGGAGAAAAGAGGAAGAAGACCCAGCAGCACGGACACACTGTTTTCTTGCTGACAAGTAATTTGAAGACCAACTTACAGCATTTACAGATAGACCAATATTGTTTAGTCTATTTAATAAAATAGCATGGTCAACTGTGTCAAAAGCTTTTGACAAATCAAGAAAAAGAGCAGCTGTCATGGTCGGCTGTGTGGCAGGCAGGATGAGGACCCAATCGCAAAACTCACGGACTCAAGGGATGAACTCAAAAGGCAGCTTTATTGCTGACAAGATGACAGGAAAATACAAAACTTAAACTGGGCACAATAAACTAATACTTGGAGAGAGACACAGGGAAATCCACGCAGCATGAGGGAGACTACCACACAGAACTGAGGGAGACGCAGACATAAATACACAGAGGGTTAACGAGGGAAGTGGGAGCACACGGGGAACACAGCTGACACAGATAATCATAACGAGACAGGGCAGGAGTGAACACAACATGACGCATACTGACGAGAGACTGTCAAAGTAAAACAGGAAGTACAGAGGTTCAGACAGGAGGAGAGAGCACGGGGAGAACACAGACATAACAGGCTGGGGAAAACATGGAATAAAACACGAAAGGGGACAAGGGCTCATGAATACATAGAGGGGCACACAGGGGGTGAGAGTCACAAAGGGAAAGCACACAGGGAACCACATAACAGGGCAACTCAGGAAACAGAACCTAAACAGGGAACTGAATACAAAAATACAAGAGAACTAAGAATACTGGGCCAACACGGCCCAGGACCATGACATCACCCCCCCCTTAAGGGCTGGCTCCAGACAGCCCAAACACAGGAAAACAAAAAACCAAACAGAAAACGACCCAGGGCGGGCGGCGGGGGCCCAGGACGGAGGGCACGGAACAGAAAACAAAGGAGCACAGCAAACACCGGAGCCAAGAAAAACAACCCAAAACACAGTGCAGTTCAGGGGGCCGACCATGCGGACGGGAACGGTGGAGACGTGGAAACAGTTCAGGAGGCCGGCCGCGCGGAAGGCAGCGGCGGCTCTCCAGTGTTAGGCATGCTGGCCATGGCCTGGTGGGCACAGGACCAGACGAGGCAGGACCAGACGAGGCAGGACCAGACGAGGCAGGACCAGACGAGGCAGGACCAGACGAGGCAGGACCAGACGGTGGCGATGCGGGGGCCGGACCAGGCGTCGCTGCAGAGGCTGAGGCTGGACCAGGCGACGGCGAAGCAGGAGCTGAGGCTGAGGCCGGACTGGGCGAAGCACAGGCCGAAGCTGGACCGGGCGACGTTGAAAGCGATGCAGAGGCCGGACCGGGTGTGGGTGATGCGGGGGCCGGACCAGACGGAGATGGAGCTGCAGCAGGCGAAGCGGCGGCTGAGCCAGACGAGGACGAAGTCTCGGACGAGGCTGGGCCAGACGAAGCCGGGGCCAGACCAGGCGGAGCAGAAGCAGATGGCGGCTGGACGGGCCCTCCAACGGAGACAGGAGGCTGAACGGGCCCCTCGGACCCTCCAGCGGAGACGAGCAGCGGCTGGAGAGGTTCCCCTGAACCCCCAGCGGAGACGAGCAGCGGCTGGAGAGGTTCCCCTGAACCCCCAGCGGAGACGAGGAGCTGCTGGAGGGGTCCTCCTGAACCCCCAGCGGAGACGGATGCAGAGCCAGCGGGTGCGGGGTCCTCTGGCACCGCGGGCGCTGACTGTAGCGGCACAGGGCACGCAGCCGGCTTAGGATGTGACGGCTGGGGCTGTGTAGGGCAAACAGTCAGTTTAAAGTGTGTCAGCACCGCGTAATCTTCAGCTGGTGAAGAAGGCTCACTAAGGCTTCCAGCTGAGGTGGGCAGTGACTGAACGGGTTGCTGGGCTAAGCACTGAGCTGGTGACAGAGACAATAACTGAGCTGACAAACTAACAGGCAATGAGGCAAAGGACTGAGGCGGTAACGGAGCGGATGACTGGGCAGACTGTGGAGCCGTTAACTGTGCTGAAGACTGAACTGGTGACAAAACAGGAAACTGTGCTAATAACTGAGCCACTGACTGAGTTATGGACAGCAATGCCAGTTGTAGTGGTAGTTGCGCTTGTGGTAGATTAGGTGTCTGGCTCTGGGTTGCTCTCCTTCTGGGAACAGGAACAGGTGCTAGGCCTGGCCGAACACCAGTCATCCCCACCCGAGGAACAGATACGGGTGCAGGGACGAGCTGGTCTCTGGCTGCCTTTACCCTGGGGGCTGGTGTAGGTGCAGGAGCTAGCTGGACCTCTGTCGCTCCCACCCGAGGAACTGAGACGGGTGCAGGAGTCGGCAGGGTCACGGCTGACCTCACCCGGGGAACCGGAACAGGCACAGGCGACGGCTGGGTGTCCATCAACCCCACCCGAGGAGCAGGTACGGGTGCCGGGATGAACGGAGCCTCTGCCAGGCTGGGGATAGAAGCAGGGACCGGCTGGACCTCAGCCACCCTCTCCCGAGGAACTGATACGGGAGCAAGGGAAAGCTGGGCCTGCGCTGCCCTGGTTATAGGAACTGGAGTTTGAGAGCAGAGTTCAGGAGCAGCAACAGACACTGGGAAAACCAAGTTATTGACGCCAAACTCAGTTTTAGGAGATCTAGGTTTAAAGCAAGCAGGTCCTAGGAAATCCACTGCTATAACACTCTCCAGGTTAGCGCTAGCAGTCCTGGAGGAGGTTAGCTCAGGGACAGTCACCGAAGCAGTTTCAAAACAGACAACATCAACAACTGTCTCTTGAGGAACGGTGTGCTGTCTAACACAGGTCAGAGAAGGAAGAACGCCAGAGACAGTTCTTTTCAGAATCGAGGCTGGAAGGACAAACACAGGTTGAGAAACAAAGTCAATTTTCATATAGTCCATAGGTGAACCAACTCGGCAGGCTGACTCAGATTGAACTGGATGGGGAGCCACACAGTCCAGGGACGAAGTAACACCCACAACCGTTTTCACAGCAACAGGTTCAGAGGAGTAGCGAACAGGATCAAGCATGCGTTGCCGTGGGTCACAAAACTTGACCTGATCAAGCAACTCTTTAACGCTTAACCCTAGTCTTTCAGTTAGCTTAGCAAAGGAAGCGACCATCTTGTTACCGCTCACTCGAGAAACTGAATGATTAAACACTGGTTGTGGACCTGACTGGGCACCACTGGACATGTCAAAAGACACAACGGGTTGGCACATGAAACAGTTACTAGAAGGAGCATCAGTTACAGAACACTCAGTCTCAGATGGTTTGGCTGATGATGGTGGTGGTGTGTGGCTGAGTTCAGACTGGAAAACCCCAGAGTGTACAGGCTGGTTAAAACAGTTCTGTGGAGCTGCAATGCTGGTAGCAGTGTGTGGGTGAGTCTGGTGTAGGATAGCTGTCTTAGGTTCAGCTGTCTCTACATGTAACACATTCATATCGGTTAAATCAAAGGACATACTGCGAGCTTTACAAAAATCAGAGGGCTCAAAAACACAAAGGTTGCTAGCAACTGGTGAATGATCCGACACCGAGGTGCCTCGCTGTATAGTGTCTCCAGAGTCCAAACACACAGTGGTGGAGTTATCCGATTCAGGAAACACAATGGCGGGCAAAACAGAGTTACTCACAGTGGTGGAAAAGTCATGAAGTCCGGGTCCAGAAAACTTGGGCTGAGAGTGTGACGCACAGTCACTCTCACCCAGAGATGAAAACTGCTCCGCTGCTCGGGAACGCCGGCGACGTGAACGCCGTTTTCTCCGGGAAGGGGGAGGAGACGAGCCGGACCGCGAATCCTCCAGCGGACCGGGCTGAACGTCCTCCGACTCTTCACACTGGAGAGGCAGCTCCGGGCGGATGCCTACGGTGGAAACGAGGAAGTCCCGGATGTGGGGGTGCAGCGCGCCGAACAGCCACGGGAGTCCGGACACCATCCGCTGTAGACGGACGGCTACGACCTCCCGGTGTTCGTCTCCTGGCAGCACTTCCCACTCCTGACAGTGATATTCCACCGTGTAGATTAAATCCTCCCGGAGCTCAGCGGAGGGGTTGTGAGTTGCTGGGTCCATGTCGTGGTGGTAGTCTTCTGTCATGATCGGCTGTGTGGCAGGCAGGATGAGGACCCAATCGCAAAACTCACGGACTCAAGGGATGAACTCAAAAGGCAGCTTTATTGCTGACAAGATGACAGGAAAATACAAAACTTAAACTGGGCACAATAAACTAATACTTGGAGAGAGACACAGGGAAATCCACGCAGCATGAGGGAGACTACCACACAGAACTGAGGGAGACGCAGACATAAATACACAGAGGGTTAACGAGGGAAGTGGGAGCACACGGGGAACACAGCTGACACAGATAATCATAACGAGACAGGGCAGGAGTGAACACAACATGACGCATACTGACGAGAGACTGTCAAAGTAAAACAGGAAGTACAGAGGTTCAGACAGGAGGAGAGAGCACGGGGAGAACACAGACATAACAGGCTGGGGAAAACATGGAATAAAACACGAAAGGGGACAAGGGCTCATGAATACATAGAGGGGCACACAGGGGGTGAGAGTCACAAAGGGAAAGCACACAGGGAACCACATAACAGGGCAACTCAGGAAACAGAACCTAAACAGGGAACTGAATACAAAAATACAAGAGAACTAAGAATACTGGGCCAACACGGCCCAGGACCATGACAGCAGCACAGTATTTTTTGCAGTCCATTGAATCAACAATGTCATTAACCACTTTAATAGCAGCAGTTATTGTGCTGTGTTGTTTTCTGAATCCTGACTGATGTTGGGAAAGAACTGAATTAAAGAAGTCTTTCAGTTGTTCACTAATGAACTTTTCTAGAACTTTTCTAGAACACACAATTTAGCCTGTAGTTATTAACATCTGAAGGATCACCTCCTTTGAGCAAAGGGACAACATAGGCAGATTTCCATATTACAGGGATCTCACTGTTCGAGAGGCTAAGATTAAAAATGTAAGTTATCGGTTCTGCTATAAAATCTGCAGCCAACTTAAGAAAATAGGGATCAAGTTGATCTGGTCCTGCAGATTTATTTAGAGCCAACAGATTTAAAGCCCTGTGGACCTCAAAAACATTTAGCGGAGAAAAACTGAAGGGTTGGACCACAGATTCAGTTTGAGCGGTTGCAGAGAGAGCCTCTTGTTGATTAAGCTATTTTAAATCTGGATATAAAGATTCAAATAGAGATCCTGAAGAAACAAAATGCTCATTAAAGCAGTTTAGAATGTCGCATTTCTCTGTTAAAGTGTAAAAGAGTCTTTTACAACAAAAGTTGGCGTCTCATTTGTAGTTATGTCCCCTTAAGAAGATTTTATTATTTTCCAGACTTTTTTAGGATCGTTCAAATGTTTAGTAGTTTTTGAAAGATAGAATTCTGATTTGGCCTTTTTAATTAAGGGAGTTGAACGGTTTCTGAGCTGTCTAAAAATCAGCCAGTCCGCTTCGGATTTAGATCTTCTGGCCTTAGTGTCATGAATCGCTGTGCGGCAGGCAGGAGTTGGACCCAAAATGCAGGACTCAGACTCAGGGGATGAACTCAAAATCACAGCTTTATTGGCTGGTCACAGAAAAATGAGCATACAAAGTAAACTAAGCTAAACTGGGACCCAATGGACTAAGAGACACAGGGAGATCCACACAGCATGAGGGACGACGCGACACTGACTCAGAGAAACACAGGGTTTAAATACACTGGGGAGTAACGAGGGGAATGAGACACAGAAGGAGGGCACAGCTGGGAGAAATCAGGACTGACGAGACAAGCAAAGCAGGACGCATTCACATAAGACACGGACCTTCAAAGTAAAACAGGAAGTTTCACACAGAGACACGAACTTGACACAGTGGAGACAGCAACTAAGAAACACAGAGATATAAACCATAAGGCAGAGGACTCTAAGAACCGAAAGACACAGAGGGGAACTCAACATGCAGACACAGACTTACACAGAACAGAGGGGACACAGAGAAACATGAAGGGCAAGGGATCGAAACTAGAAACCATAGAATAACTCACAAGTACAATAATACAAACATCACAAAGAACTAAAAACGCTGGGTCAGGAGACCCAGGACCGTGACACTTAGCCCAGGCAGCATCCCTTTTTTTTTTAGTAGACTGGAGAGCTGAGGAGAAAACCAAGGGTTGTTTCTATATATATATATATATATATATATATATATATACTGAACAAAAATATAAACGCAACACTTTTGTTTTTGCTCCCATTCCCCATGGAATGGACGTAGAGACCTAAAATTCATTCCAGATACACAATATAACCATCCCTCCCAAACAGTGGTTACAAATCAGTCCAAATGTGTGGTAGTGGGCACATCTGCCATATTGAGATAATCCATCCCACCTCACAGGTGTGCCACATCAGGATGCTGATCTGACATCATGAGTAGTGCACAGGTGTACCTCAGACTGCCCACAACAAAAGGCCACCCTGGAATGTGCAGTTTTGTCTCACAGCAAAATGCCACAGATGCCACAAGCAATGAGGGAGCGTGCAATTGGCATGCTGACAGCAGGAATGTCAACCAGATCTGTCACCCGTGCATTGAATGTTCATTTCTCAACCATAAGCCGTCTCCACAGGTGTTTCAGAGAATATGGCAGCACATCCAACCGGCCTCACAACCGCAGACCTCGTGTAACCACACCAGCCCAGGACCTCCACATCCAGCAGGTTCACCTCCAAGATCGTCTGAGACCAGCCACCCAGACAGCTGCTGCAACAATTGGTTTGCACAACCAAACAATTTCTGCACAAACTGTCAGAAACCGTCTCAGGGACGCTCAACTGCATGCCCATCGTCCTCATCGGGGTCTTGACCTGACTCCAGCTCGTCGCCGTAACAGACTTGTGTGGGCAAATGCTCACATTCGATGGCGTCTGGCACGTTGGAGAGGTGTGCGCTTCACGGATGAATCATGGTTCACATTGTTCAGGGCAGACGGCAGCTGAGAATGTCCCAGTTCTTGCATGGCCAGCATACTCACCGGATATGTCACCCATTGAGCATGTTCGGGATGTGCTTGACCGGCGTATACGACAGCGTGTACCAGTTCCCACGAATATCCAACAACCTCGCACAGCCATTGAAGTGGAGTGGACCAACATTCCACAGGCCACAATTGACAATCTGATAGACTCCATGCGACGATGTGTTGCACTGCATGAGGCAAATGGTGGTCACACCAGATACTGACCGGTTCTGGGTCCCCAGACCCCCAATAGCGCAAAAAACTGCACATTCCAGGGTGGCCTTTTGTTGTGGGCAGTCTGAGGTACACCTGTGCACTACTCATAATGTCAGATCAGCATCCTGATGTGGCACACCTGTGAGGTGGGATGGATTATCTCAATATGGCAGATGTGCCCACTACCACACATTTGGACTGATTTGTGACCACTGTTTGGAAGGGATGGTTATATTGTGTATCTGGAATGAATTTTAGGTCTCTACGTCCATCCCATGGGGAATGGGAGCAGTAACAAAGGTGTTACGTTTATATTTTTGTTGAGTGTATATATATATAAAAACACCCAGTACGCCCCTGCGGGCGGTTTATCCTTCAAGCTCGGGTCCTCTACCAGAGGCCTGGGAGCTTGAGGGTCCTGCGCAGTATCTTAGCTGTTCCCAGGACTGCGCTCTTCTGGACAGAGATCTCCGATGTTATTCCCGGGATCTGCTGGAGCCACTTGCCTAGCTTGGGAGTCACCGCACCTAGTGCTCCGATTACCACGGGGACCACCGTTACCTTCACCCTCCACATCCTCTCGAGCTCTTCTCTGAGCCCTTGGTATTTCTCCAGCTTCTCGTGTTCCTTCTTCCTGATATTGCTGTCATTCGGAACCGCTACATCGATCACTACGGCCGTCTTCTTCTGTTTGTCTACCACCACTATGTCCAGTTGGTTAGCCACCACCATTTTGTCAGTCTATATCTGGAAGTCCCACAGGATCTTAGCTCGGTCATTCTCCACCACCCTTGGGGGCATCTCCCATTTTGACCTCGGGACTTCCAGGTTATACTCGGCACAGATGTTCCTGTACACTATGCCGGCCACTTGGTTATGGCGTTCCATGTATGCCTTGCCTGCTAGCATCTTGCACCCTGCTGTTATGTGCTGGATTGTCTCTGGGGCATCTTTACACAGCCTGCACCTGGGGTCTTGCCTGGTGTGATAGACCCCAGCCTCTATGGATCTTGTGCTCAGAGCTTGTTCTTGTGCTGCCATGATTAGTGCCTCTGTGCTGTCTTTCAGTCCAGCTTTGTCCAGCCACTGGTAGGATTTCTGGATATCAGCCACCTCCTCTATCTGCCGGTGGTACATACCGTGCAGGGGCCTGTCCTTCCATGATGGTTCCTCGTCTCCCTCCTCTTTCTTGGGTTTCTGCTGCCTGAGGTATTCACTGAGCACTCGGTCAGTTGGGGCCATCTTCCCAATGTATTCTTGGATGTTCCTTGTCTCATCCTGGACTGTGGTGCTGACACTCACCAGTCCCCGGCCCCCTTCCTTCCGCTTAGCGTACAGCCTCAGGGTGCTGGATTTGGGGTGAAACCTTCCATGCATGGTAAGGAGCTTTCTTGTCTTTATGTCAGTGGCTTCTATCTCCTCCTTTGGCCAGCCTATTACCCCAGCAGGGTACCTGATCATGGGCAGGGCGTACGTGTTGATGGCCCGGATCTTGTTCTTACCATTCAGCTGACTCCTCAGGACTTGCCTGACCCTCTGCAGGTACTTGGTGGTTGCAGCTTTTCTAGCGGCCTCTTCATGGTTCCCATTTGCCTGCGGGATCCCCAGGTACTTGTAACTGTCCTCTATGTCTGCAATGTTGCCTTCTGGTAGTTCAATCCCCTCAGTTCTGACTACCTTCCCTCTCTTTGTTATCATCCGACTACACTTCTCCAGTCCGAACGACATTCCAATGTCATTGCTGTATAGCCTGGTAGTGTGGATCAGTGAATCGATGTCTCGTTCACTCTTGGCATACAGCTTGATGTCATCCATGTACAGGAGGTGGCTGACAACTGCTCCGTTCCGTAGTCGGTATCCGTAGCCAGTCTTGTTTATGATCTCACTGAGGGGGTTCAGGCCTATGCAGAACAGCAGTGGGGACAGAGCATCTCCTTGGTAGATCCCGCACTTGATGGTGACTTGTGCTATGGGCTTGGAGTTGGCCTCTAGTGTTGTACGCCACATCCCCATTGAGTTCCTGATGAAGGCTCTTAGGGTCCCATTGATCTTGTACAATTCTAGGCATTCCAGTATCCAGCTGTGGGGCATTGAGTCATAGGCCTTCTTGTAATCAATCCAGGCAGTGCACAGGTTTTTCAGTCTGGTCTTGCAGTCTCGGCTGATTGTTCTGTCTACCAGTAGCTGGTGTTTTGCGCCTCTGGTATTCTTGCCAATTCCTTTCTGTGTCCCGCTCATGTATTGACCCATGTGCCTGTTCATCTTAGCCGATATGATGCCTGACAGGAGCTTCCATGTAGTACTGAGGCAGGTTATTGGTCGGTAGTTGGATGGGACCGGTCCCTTCTTGGGGTCCTTGGGGATCAGGACCGTCCGGCCTTCAGTTAGCCATTCCGGGTGTCTCTCGTTAACTAGCAGCTGGTTCATTTGTGCTGCCAGACGCTCGTGGAGTGCAGTCAGCTTCTTCAGCCAGTAGGCGTGAACCATGTCAGGCCCTGGTGCTGTCCAACTCTTCATACTGGAGACCCTTTCTTGGATATCTGCCACTGTGATGGTTACTGGACCCTGTTCAGGGAGGTCGCTGTGGTCAGCCCTCAGATCCTCTAGCCACTGAGCATTGCCGTTATGGGTTGCATCCTTCTCCCATATGCTCTTCCAGTATTGCTCCGTCTCCAGCCTTGGTGGTGCTGTTCTCTTATTGTTCCCTTGCCACTGAGAGTACACCTTTGCTGGTTCTGTGGAGAACAGCTGGTTTATTCTCCTGCCTTCTATCTCTCTGGTGTACCTCCTCAAGCGGCTGGCCAAGGCTGTGAGTCTTTGCTTGGCAGTTTCCAAGGCCTCAGGTATGGACAGCTTGCTGTATTTAGTATGGCACCTTATTTGTCGCACCTTTCTGCAACTCCGTTAGTTGGCTAACCTCCCTCCATGCTACTTTGATCTTGCCCTCTAGCCTCCTTCTCCATGGAGGGTACTGCCCCTTGTCGCTGTTCAACTTGTAGCCAAGCATCTCACTGATCACTGTTGCCGTATTGTAGATCAGCTTGTTAGTGTCGGTAATCGTGGTTGTAGGTATTGCCCGTAGTGCTGCATTAACATGCAGACATGACTGGTGGATAGGACAGGGAGAAAGAATGAAAGAAAGAGGGAGAGAAAGAAAACCAAAGGGGAGAAGAGACGGTGAGAAGGGGGGAAGAAAGAAAAGGAAAAAAAAGAAGAAAAACAAAACAAAAAAACACCTGGGTCACCTGTATGGAGAAAAAAAACAGAAGAGAAAGCAAACAACAAAGAGCAACATAATAAAAAAAAAAAAAGCACCATCACAATAAACTAGCTAGCAGTAGATATCAGTAGATACTAAATAATAAACGATATTGTGCAGCACGCAAGATAGACAGCGCACAGTGTGCTTTGAGGCAGCAGCCAAGAAAGCTGTAGTCTGCGTCTGTGAATACCCGTGTGGACACCTGTGTGCATACCTGTGTGGATCAGCATGCTTGCATTCCAAAGGTTTCTCCATGTAACGATCTGCTAGGGAGTGTGGGGAGACACAGCCCCGTCCTCCAGGGTATGAAGCAGGTATGGAGGAGATCAAAACTCCAGACATGCAGAGGCCCCCAGAACACAAGAGACCAAGGAAGACCAACAGAGGGGCAGCCGTGCCACTGTCCCAGTAAGAGCTGAGGAGAGTCCCAGATGAGGGCTCACTCAGCAGCCGCGGAGCAGAAGCCAGGGGGAGTTGCAGTGACGCGCCCGTGAGCTCCGCCGGCAGCCAGCTGTGCCTGAGTGACCGAGCCCCAGGCCGAGAGGCCGGGGGCACCCCACCTCCGAAGTGGCCCGAGCGAGCCCCAGGCTCCAGGCCCCGATAAGCGGCTGCCAAGGAGTGAGCCGGTGTGTATCCGGATGCCCATCCCCAGCCACAAAGAACCACCAATGCACCGATGTCTGAGGGAGTCCGCCACTGGCAGGGGAAGTGGTGGTGGGTGGAGATAGGCCTCCAAACCTTGGAGGGCCTGAGATGTCCCCAGAGAGGTGGCGTCTGATACTCAACCTGACATATAGATACAGACATACAGGCACACACAGATACAAACATCCATTCCCACCCTCATGCTCTCATATGCACTTACTCCACACTCAACCAACGTGGAGACAGACGTAAAGAGACACTGTACACACGATCACACTCCCCAAGCGTACTCTACAAACCGGGTCTAGGTACCCTTGCCCCTGGAGGGGGGAAACTGCACCCAGACCCAGGTGGTGTTACCCTTTTCCCTGCGGTGGGGAGAGGCAGACCACCCCGACTCCGCAGCAGCAGGGAGGCCCCACACTCCAGACCGCAGTCGGACGGCCAACTCCTCCTCCTAGCCCCCCCGCTCCAGCAGGCCGCAGAGAACGGGGGTGAGAGAAGACTCCAAACCTCCCTCCACCCGCTCATTGTAGTGTTGATGCATGTGTGTTCTAAGGTGCAATTAAAAATGTATATTTGTGAATGTGGAGATGTTATATTGGTTTCACTGGTAAATATAAATAATTGAAATGGGTATATATTTGTTTTTTGTTAAGTTGGCTAATAATTATGCACAGTAATAGTCACCTGCACACACAGATATCCCCCTAAAATAGCTAAAACTAAAAACAAACTAAAAACTACTTCCAAAAACATTCAGCTTTGATAGTAATGAGTTTTTTGGGTTCATTGAGAACATGTTTCTTGTTCAATAATAAAATTCCTCAAAAATACAACTTGCCTAATAATTCTGCACTCCCTGTATACCAGGGCCAGTTGGCGAAACAGACCATCGTCTGCCGACGGGCTGTAGTGACCTTCTTGCTCGTGGGAGGCTGAGTCATCAAAAGGGTAACTGGCAACCACAGTGCCACCATGCAGGCCCCCCGACAGCACAAATCCCATCTCCTGGATCCATCTCATCACCTCCATCACCTCGGGGATATCAGCTGGATCCACGTTAGACTTGTCGAACTGGTCAGGAAAGCCTCCGCTTAGGTCCTTATTTTTGGCGTTATTTCGACCACTGTGATCACCACTGCAGTCCCCCTCTGTGGACCTCTCAAAGCCGTCGGGACTCATGCCGGGAACGATGCAAACATCTGTGCCGTTAACCAGTTCAGTGATGCGCTCTTCCTCCCCGTATCTGGCCAGCAGGCAAACCAGCACCTGTCTGGACACGGCCTCGTTGCCGTGCATGTTCCCAACGTATCCAAATTTAGGCTTCCCCAGTGACTTTCTGTCGGGGTCCCTGGCGATCCGCATCACCCACAGCTGCCTGCCCTCCACGGACTGCCCCACAGTCGACAGGCCAGCCACGTGAGGGTATTTCTGGGCTAACGACTGCAAACGTTTAGTTTCAGCGTCATCGAGACACGTTCCCAGTCAGCCACCATGTTGACCTGTCTTCTGAGCCAGTGTTGTGTCCCCTCCTTGTGGGACAGTTTGAGGTTTCATCTGCCTTCTTGGCTGGGTGTTATATTGACAATCCGAATTGTGATCTCGAGATCTCGAAAAAAATGGCGCCGGTGAGGTCGGCTGCCGTGCTGGATGCTCTGCCCTAACTTCTCCACTTTTTGCAGTTTTTCGTCACTTTTTGCTATATCTGCGATAATCTTGCATGGGCATCATGCAAAACACACAAATCCGCTACAGTAGAGACACTTTGGTTTCTATTGGTCTGCAATACACAAACATTTCACCATGTTTAACTCCGGACCCAACCTGGCCAAAGGAGATCCTGAGAGAGAACAAAGGACGCGACCCTAAGCGACGGCCTCGAGGTAAAAGAACCGGCATCAGGAACAGGCTACGGGCTCGTGCACACCGCGCACCCATGCCCAGTATCCTGCTAGCCAATGTTCAATCCATCGAGAACAAGCTTGATGACCTCAGAGCCAGAATCAAGTTCCAGAGAGACATTCGGGACTGCAACCTCCTCTGCTTCACCGAGACTTGGCTGAACCCAGCGATACCAGACCACGCGGTGCAGCCGACGGGGTTCTTTTCGGTTTACCGCATGGACAGGACAATGGAGTCGGGGAAGAAAAGAGGTGGTGGAGTGTGTTTGATGGTGAACAACAGATGGTGCGACAGCACAAACATCTCCCCACTCACACGCTCTTGCTCGCCCAATCTGGAGCTTTTGATCGTTAAATGTCGCCCTTTCTATCTCCCTCGGGAATTCACTGCGGTCATTGCCTGCACTGTTTACATTCCGCCTCACGCGGACTCCGCACTCATTGTTATGGGAGATTTTAACAGAGTGAATCTCAAACGGACATTTCACAACCTTCACCAGCACATCAACTGCCCCACCCGGGGCACGAGGACATTAGACCACTGCTACACCCCGTTCAAGAACTGTTACAAGGCTCAACCCCTGCCGGCATTTGGAAAATCGGACCATTCCGCCATCTTCCTCATACCTGCTTACAAACAAAGGCTAAAGCAGCAACCACCAATCAGGAGGGAGGTCGCTCGCTGGACGGACCAATCGGTGGCCGCGCTGCAGGACGCACTGGATGACGCAGACTGGGACATGTTTCGGCGCAGCTCTGATGACATCAACATGTTTACAGAAGCGGTTGTGGGATTTATCGGGAAACTAGCGGACGACACAGCAGAAAGAACTATCATCCGAACGTTTCCCAACCAGAAGCCGTGGGTGGATAAAAACATCCGCGACGCTCTGAGATCACGCACCGCTGCCTACAATGAAGGGCTTGTCTCCGGTAATATGGACCTATACAAGGCTGCGTCCTACAACGTGCGCAGCGCGGTCCGAAAGGCAAAGCGGAGCTACGGGGAAAAACTAGAGTCACAGCTACGACAGTGTGACTCTAGGAGCCTGTGGAAAGGACTGCGGACTATAACGGACTATAAACGACCAGCTTCTTCAATGATGAATGCCGATGCTTCACTGGCTGATGAGCTGAACATGTTTTATGCTCGCTTCGACGCCGCAGCAATAAAAACAACAAACGGCTGCGCGCGCTCGGAGTGCACCAGTGAAGAAAATGCATTCGTCATCACAGAGCATGCCGTGAGGAACACCTTCAGGAGGGTGAACACCAGGAAGGCAGCAGGACCAGATGCAATCCCTGGCCGGGTCCTTAGAGCCTGCGCTGATCAACTAGCACCGGTGTTCACGGAGATCTTCAACCTCTCCCTGGCCCAAGCTGTGGTTCCCACGTGCTTCAAACAGTCCATTATTGGCTCTGTTCCAAAGAAACAACAGCCCGCTTGCCACAATGACTACCGTCCAGTAGCACTGACTTCAATTGTGATGAAGTGTTTTGAAAGACTGATGAGAGATCACATCACTTCTTCACTTCCTGCCACCATCGACTCACTTCAGTTTGCTTACCGGACTAATCGTTCCACAGACGATGCCATATCTCACCTGCTCCACACATCCCTGAGTCACCTGGACACTGGCAGAGGGAATTATGTTAGGATGCTGTTCGTGGACTACAGTTCAGCATTCAACACAATAATTCCCTCTAAGCTTTTCACCAAGTTGACGGATCTAGGACTCAGCTCATCACTGTGTCAGTGGATCCTCAACTTCCTCACAGACAGACCCCAATCAGTGAGGGTGGGAAAACAAGTCTCCCCCTCCATCTCACTCAGCACTGGAGTGCCTCAGGGCTGTGTTTTAAGCCCCCTGCTGTACTCACTGTACACTTATGACTGTGTAGCCACATCCGACACCACCTCCATTGTCAAGTTTGCTGACGACACTGCTGTTGTGGGCCTGATCTCTGACAACATCGAGACGGCCTACCTGGAGGAGATTAGGAACCTGGAGACCTGGTGCCAGGAGAATAACCTCCTCCTAAACATCAGCAAGACTAAGGAGCTGATCGTGGACTTCACTACAAAGCAGGCGAGGAATTACAAACCCCTCATCATCAGTGACACGCCAGTGGAGAGAGTGGACAGTTTCCGATACCTGGGTGTCCACATCACTCAGGACCTGTCATGGTCCTGTCACATCAACACCCTGGTTAAGAAAGCCCGTCAGCGTCTCTTCTTCCTCAGAAGACTTAGAGACTTCCATCTGCCACTGAAGGTGCTCAAGAACTTCTACTCCTGCACCATCGAGAGCGTCCTGACGTCAAACATCTGCACCTGGTTTGGGAACAGCACCAAGCAGGACAGACGAGATCTGCAAAGGGTGGTGCGCTCGGCAGAACGCATCATTCAATCAGAGCTCCCTGACCTGCTGTCCATCTACACCAAGCGGTGCAAGTCCAAAGCTAGGAAGATTATGATGGACCTCTCCCATCCCAACAATGGACTCTTCTCACTGTTGAGGTCTGGGAAGCGCTTCCGCTCCCTTAAGGCCAAAACAGAGAGAATGAAGAGGAGCTTCTTCCCCCAGGCTATTCGGGGCCTGAACCAGGTGTAGGACTGGACTCTCCCACACACGTCACTATAAGACTGGACTCTCACACACGTCACCACACGCACCACCACACATTTCCTATAATCCTATAATTCCTATAATTTATAATCTTTATAATCTTTATAATCTCTTCTGCTATTTGCACATTCTTTACTGTAAATTCCTAAGTTAATTTGTAAATTTTTGTAGTAAATTGTAAATATTGTAAAACTTTTCTTCTGTCATTTAATGGTCGGGCATTGTACAGCTACAAGCATTTCACCCCCATGTCATACTGTGTATGGTTGTGTGTGTGTGACAAATAAAATTTGAATTTGAATTTGAGATGCTGTGGAAGAAAGACGGAGATTAATAACAGATATGATTCAATGCAGAGAGGTCTATTAACACATAGTGAGTGAGAAAGGTGACTGGAAAGGAAAAACTCAATGCATCATGGGAATCCCCCGGCAGCCTACGTCTATTGCAGCATAACTAAGGGAGGATTCAGGGTCACCTGGTCCAGCCCTAACTATATGCTTTAGCAAAAAGGAAAGTTTGAAGCCTAATCTTAAAAGTAGAGATAGTGTCTGTCTCCCGAATCCAAACTGGAAGCTGGTTCCACAGAAGAGGGGCCTGAAAACTGAAGGCTCTGCCTCACATTCTACTTTTAAATACTCTAGGAACAACAAGTAGGCCTGCAGAGCGAGAGCGAAGTGCTCTAATAGGGTGATATGGTACTACAAGGTCATTAAGATAAGGTGGGGCCTGATTATTTAAGACCTTGTATGTGAGGAGCAGGATTTTGAATTCAATTCTGGATTTAACAGGAAGCCAATGAAGGGAAGCCAAAACAGGAGAAATATGCTCTCTCTTTCTAGTCCCTGTCAGGACTCTTGCTGCAGCATTTTGGATTAACTGAAGGCTTTTCATCAAGTTTGAACTAGTTTTTCAGCATCACTCTGAGACAGGATATTTCTAATTTTAGAGATGTTGCGCAAATGGAAGAAAGCAGTCTTACATATTTGTTTAATATGTGCATTGAAGGACATGTCCTGGTCAAAAATGACTCCAAGGTTCCTCACAGTGTTACTGGAGGCCAAGGTAATGCCATCCAGAGTAAGAATCTGGTTAGATACCATATTTCTAAGCTTTTCAGGGCCGAGTACAATAACCTCAGTTTGATCTGAATTAAGAAGCAGAAAGTTAGCGGCCATCCAGGTCTTTATGTCTTTAAGACATTCCTGCAGTTTAACTAATTGGTGTGTGTTATCTGGCTTCATGGTCAGATAGAGCTGGGTGTCATCAGCATAGCAGTGAAAATGTATGCTATGTCTTCTAATGATGCTGCCTAAGGGAAGCATGTATAATGTAAACAGAATTGGTCCTAGCACTGAACCCTGTGGAACTCCATAATTAACCTCAGTGTGTGAAGAAGACTCTCCATTTACATGTACGAATTGGAGTCTATTAGATAGATATGATACAAACCACTGCAGTGCAGTACCTGTAATACCTACAGCATGATCTAATCGCTCTAATAGGATATTATGGTCGACAGTATCGAACGCTGCACTAAGGTCTAGCAGGACAAGTGTTTTCTGTTGGGTTGTTTCTGTCAGAACCATGAAGACCGCCTCACCCTAGAGGAACTTCAGAATCATCCCTGGCTGAAATGACTTATTGAAGCCAAGCAAAACAGGGTTACAGAGCAGAAGCTCTAACAGAGCCTGAGTCAGCCTGAGTTATGAATACAGTTGTGGTCTCATGTTTTGTCAGTAGTACAAAGTTTGCTTTTGCGCACTTTGCCACTTCAGTTTGTATTTAGAGCCACGACTGTATACACAACAGACCGAACATGCTCAGCTTTGTCAAAGCTTGCAGGAATTGGAGTTTAATTTGATAAATGAATTATTTCTGAATCAACAAAAAAATGGGCAAATGTAAAGAAATGTATCAATCAGGGAATTAGTAGCAACATTGATTGGACAATCTAAATCTCCCCACTTTTAGTTTTCATGGAAAATAACTTGTGTAATTCATGACATGAAATCATTTCCAATAACTTTGTCAGGTCAGTAAATAGCTGCCACATAAGTATAAATCTAAATCATACATCTGTATTATACAAAAAAAAAGCAAAAACTTTTGTGCTGTTTCTTCATAATAAATGGGTAGGGGTGCACAGTCAGTAAAAGTCACCAAGGCTCTGCAGAGCTCCAAACCTCCTCTGCCACAAACAGAAGCATCAAAAATGTGCGCTGGGAGCTCCATGACATGGATTTCTACAGCCAAGCAAATCTATATATATGTGGCCAAGAACCTTAGTCCATGTAGGGTATCTTAGCACAGTTTACTTGTGTCAGTTAGGTCAGCTAGTGGGAGGGCAGAGAGGGCAGCCTTTACATCATTTTATTGTAGAGTGACAGGAAGTGCCTATGAGCTTCTAATCAGGCAGAACTATTGACAGAAAATATATCAAAGGAAATACATTGATGAAAATCAAAGAAGAGAAATATTTATGTGATGTTCCATTTTCCTGAGAACTGATTGGCTGTGATGACTCCTTCAAGTACTACATGCTACTTTGTCCTGCTAGTTAAGCCTGCTATCTGTTCTCAGGCCTCCTCCTGTTTCACTGCCATATATCCATCACCAGAGGGATCCACTGACCTGCCTGCTGACATCAGAGCACACCCCTGTGTCATGTGACCTGGCTGGCATTGGAAAGCTGGACTCAGACCTCAGGAAGAAAGATTTTTATCAGTCAGCTGGCAGATGACACAGTGCTCTTCCTTAAAGATGTGAACAAGTGTACCGTGTCCTATGTTTCCGGTATCCCAGTGAAAAGTTGTGTAACATATTTGGGAATCATTATTACCAAGGATATGAATTCTAGGAACGCTCTAAACTTTAACCCTATCATCAATAAAACTCAAAATGTCCTCAACAATTGGTTGCAAAGGGATTTGTCCCTAAAGGGTAGAACACTGCTCACCAAAGCCGAGGGTTTGTCTCGTCTGACCTATGCTGCTCAATCTTTACATGTCAATAACTCTGCATGCAAATCTGTTGATAAAATATTATTTAATTTTCTGTGGAAAAACAAAATTCACTACATTTGCAAATCCGTAGTTATGAACAATTATAACAATGGTGGCTTAGATTTTATAGATTTCAGCTCCCTAAATTACACTTTCAAAATAAATTGGATTAAAAACATCTCAAAAACCCTAACTCCATTTGGAACTTCACTTTATTCTTCTCTGCAGCTACAATATTCAGAAAATCCCAATTAATGACCTGCAGGGGGTAACTCATTAAGCTGCAAAGACTCCCTCAGATGGAACCTCATTAATGTATGGGCTCAAATCATTCTCAAATAGTGCCAAATCATACAAAATAAAACACTAAGTTCATGTTCAGTTAATATCAAAAGAGAGAAATAGTGTAAGTTCATAAATTGTTGCAACTTCGTGTCTTCATTTTCAGCTTCATATACTACGGTGGCTGGGAAGTGCAAATCGCAACAAATTACAAAAAACCGAAACAAATAACAAAAACCCCACAACAAATCAAAAATCCCCACAACAAATTACAAAAACCCGCACAACAAATTACTAAACCCGCAACAAATTACAAAAACCCGCAACAAATTACAAAAACCCACAACAAATTACAAAAACCCACAACAAATTACAAAAACCCACAACAAATTAAAAAACCCACAACAAATTAAAAAACCCCACAACAAATTACAAAAACCCACAACAAATTACAAAAACCCACAACAAATAAAAAAAAACGCAACAAATTTAAAAAACCCGCAACAAATGACAAAAACCCACAACAAATTACAAAAACCCACAACAAATTTAAAAAAAAAAGCAACAAATTTAAAAAACCCGCAACAAATTTAAAAAACCCACAACAAATGACAAAAACCCACAACAAATTACAAAAACCCACAACAAATTACAAAAAAACCCACAACAAATTAAAAAACCCCACAACAAATTACAAAAACCCACAACAAATTAAAAAAAAAAACGCAACAAATTTAAAAAACCCGCAACAAATTTAAAAAACCCCACAACAAATGACAAAAACCCACAACAAATGACAAAAACCCACAACAAATTACAAAAACCCACAACAAATTAAAAAAAAAAAACCTCAACAAATTACAAAACCCCACAACAAATTACAAAAACCCGCAACAAATTAAAAATCCTTGACGGAAAGGGATTGTCTGAAATACCGGAAGTGACACAACGATTACTCCATATTTGTAGCTCAGAAAAGTGATTCAGGATGTAAACAAACGTCAAGAAATGCACTCCTCACAGCGCTTCCTCATTACCCTGACGGTGCTCGCTGCACTACATAGAGAACTGGAAAATGTTTTGCCCGTTTTGTGGCGTTAGCTTCTGCCTCTTCACCCCTTTTTGTGCTTCCTGTGGACGGTCTCTGGAGCTTTTGCGGGACACAGACCAGGCCGAAGGATCAAACTCCCCAGGGACATCAAAACATACAAAAAATTCTGTACAAAGTAATTTTGATATATTACTCACTTTTTTTCTCTTCAGACAGTCTATACTATTTCAGTTAAATAGCACGTTTATTTACCATTTTGGCTCCGATTTCTTTTTATGTTTCCTTATACTGTATTCTCGTCTACGTTTAGTAATGGAGAGTGCTTATAACCCCGTTTTGATGTTAAACGTTTTTCATTCAACCAGAACAAACATGTCCGTCATACAAGCAGTTCATGGAGTACAAAAAATCAAAATCCAAAGAGCGTCAAGCCTTCAACTGTGGAGCAAAATTTAAACTCAAGTTACAGAGTAAACCTGTCAAGGTAAGCCATCACAGGTAAATTTATAAACGAGGATTTGGCAATTATTCTTAAAGTGATCTTGCTTTTATTATTTGTTTCTAGATCAATATAGGAATAATGGTGTCACAACAAACGGACTTAAAACCGCTAAGAGGGAAAACACTGCCCTTATTTATTAGCCCCGAAATTACAGCCCCTGACCTCCTGAAAGCAGGCTGTAGAAAAAATGCTAACATTCAACAAGGACTTGGTGGAGGGACCATATGTCCTTTTGTATCCCGACTGCACAGAGGTGATAAATGTGCCTGGGACAGAAAGGCCACTCCGACTGGCAGACTACAAAGAGGAAATAGGAAAGAACTACAACAGGATTTCTCTTTTCATTTGCCCAGAGAGCCACTTCAAACAAGGTTTGTTAATTTTATATTTTGATGTATTTACATATACAACAACTAATAATGTGTTTATTTTCTCAGCTCTGATTGCAGAGGATGGTACCTCAGACTCAGACCCTGAGATTGTGATTACATCAAGAAGCACAGCTGAGTTCAACCAGGCAGACACATTGGTGTGTACTTTTTCCCCCTCCACCATGCCAGAGGCCTGTGAGTGGCCCAGGCTGAGTGCTCTATTTTTTTCTCTTTAATGATCATAATTCTGTAACATCCATGGGTGGATTATTTTCATTGTGTGATTGTATGTTCTTTAAAAAAATTATTATTATTATTTTGATGAACTATCTAAATGCAATACGAAGTTGTTGAAAGCTTTGAAAAGTGCATATTTTTCATCTTAGGTTTTCAAACCACAAGACCAGAGTACCCCTAATGGTAAACATGCAGAGAAGGAGTAAGTTATTTCAGAGCTTGTTCTGCTATATATTAGAGTTGGGCAATACAATATGTCACAATATTTCTTTGTTTTATTTCAGGGAATATTGATATACATCACAATATAAACAGCTAGATTTGTGCATATTAAATGTGCCGTTGCTCATAAGTAAGATGTGAAATCCTCAGAAGCTTGTTTTGATTTAAATATTTATTTCCTGTCATACGTTCAGACAGACAGATGTATTAACATATTACATTCGTTTCAGATAACTAAAAAAGGGAGTTTTTCCTTCCCACTGTTGCCAAAGTGCTTGCTCATAGGGGGTCATATGATTGTTGGGTTTTTCTCTGTATCTATGAAGCGCCTTGAGGCGACTTTTGTTGTGATTTGGCGCTATATAAATAAATAAATAAAATTGAATTGAATTGATTGACTATTCTTATGTCAATGAAAAAAAGAGGGATTAGAGGAATAAGCAGCATATAAAATGGATGGATAGCTCTATTGCAATAGTCTCATATTTCCATTGAGAAAAAAGTATAGTGCAATACATATTGTTATTTTATTGCCCCGCCCTAATAAAAATATTTATTGGTTTCATAGCATTTTTATAATGTTGGTATCATAAAAAATATTAAACTGTATGAGCTTCTTATCTGGACATTTTAATTCCAATACTCTTATTCTGTTTCAGACATGCTCCAGGACCTTCATCTACCATACAGCCATGTCAGGTATTTGGGCAATTTATGTCAGCATGAGGTTTTTTGCTATTGTTGAAATAATACAATGCTATGTATGTTTATGTACAGTATGCAATCCTTGTTTTTCTTGTTTTTCAGATTGTAATATCTGATACAGAGGATCTTGATCACCAAAACGAAACAAATCCAGTCATGAGTCCCTATAGGTAAATAAAATTGTGTCTTATACGTAATTTTAAACCTGTAACTACAGTACAGGATTGGGTTTGTGAAATGGGTAAAGATAGTTATAGGGTCAACACAAGTTTTTCTAATGTTGGAATTATAATTTCTCAACAGTAAATATGCAGACCTGTGTGCCCCATGCATTGAGGACGAGGATGAAGAGCTGGTTGAAGTTACTTCACTGATGGATTCCAAAACACTGTAAAATATCAAATACTACTTCAAATAACAACACTAAATTGTATAGTCTTGCATTCTGTCTTTCATTTTTGTGATTACAGGGAAGACGTTAACATTACTCTACCTGACATCATTGCAAACTTATCCAGTGCTATTCATCATGGAAGTGTCAGCAGATTCAACATCTCAAGAGCAAATGTCTGGGATGGAGCAGTCAGGGGTTTCAGGCGGTTGTCATACTCTGAAACCAATGACATGTTGGTTAAATTTACTGATGATGCTGGCATTCTAGAAGAAGGACTTGATGCAGGTGGCCCAAAACGAGAGTTTTTGAGTCTGCTAATGAAACACATGAAAGATCTTCCCATTTTTGATGGACCAGAAGGACATCGATTCCTCGTCTACAATGCAAAGGGTATGCAATGATCAGATGTTTGATAAACTTAATTTAAAAACATTTTTGGGACTTGTAAATCAATTTTTTTAAATTATTATCAGAAGCAACTCATAATATTTTTTTGGATTATTTCAACACAGCATTAGTATGTCTATCTGGTCGATTGATCTGACATCGATCGGCTCTGATCGATCGATAGAGAGAGGTGTGTGTGTGTGTGAGAGAGTTTATCATTTACTGTATTCATTCACAGCTGTAAGGGAGAATGACTACTACCTAGCAGGAAAGATGATAGCTGTGTCAGTTGTGCATGGTGGTCCAGGGCCCCATTTCCTGTCAGAAGAGCTGGTACATTATCTTGTAGGCCAGACTTCAGTAAAAGCAACAGTTGCCTCAGTCACAGATGACGACATAGGGAAAGCTTTACAAGAGGTGAGGACAGCGCAGGATTTGAATGCAGGATAGAACTACAGTTTCTTCATCTGTATGAAATTAAAATATTCTTTCTTTGTGTAGGGAAAAAACAGGAATTGTCACGGACCCGGTTCCGGGGACTCGGGGTTCGTGAACAGTGTGAACCATTATTGTTATTGTTATTATTATTGTTATTAGTGTATTGGATGTATGTTTGCTGCACTGTGCTCTTGTGTTCCATGCTGGTGTGGGTGTGTGGGTGTCTGCGGGTGTGACTGAAGAATGAAGGACAGCCACCTGCAGGCCTGATGGGCGTGGCCCTGCCGGCTGCCGGTCATGCCTAGGTTCTCACACACTTGCTTCTGATCGGGCTCGTCGGGGGAGCTACTTAACAGAGCGATGGAGCTTCCTCCGGCGCAGGATCGTTGAGTTAGACTGCATGTCAGTGTTTAAAGTACTGGTCAGTGTATGCCTGCTGGAGTTGGTGCCATAACGGCGGTGTCTGTTGTTTTTCCCTCAGGAGAGCGGAACACGGGACTGCAGGACGCACAGGGTGTGCGTAGGCATGGGAGCAGAGAGCACGGAATACCAGCACTTAGGGGAAGACACGTCACGGGAGTCGAGGGAGCACTTTGGAGATTTATTGTATGGTGTACATTTACCTCACTGTAAATAAACCCACTGCTCATTCCACTAAGTCCAGCGTTTGGGTCCTTTCTCCAACATCCCCCACGGTCTGCCAGCCAGACCGTGACAGGAATGAAAATCAGACACATAAGCTTACATTGTGTATGTCCATTTTTATGGGTTTTTCAGATCGACAGTGCTGGTTCAGTGGATGTCCACTGTCATAAAACACAGTACTATGCTACAGGTGGCTGGTTGTCTAAGGCATGTTTCCACAGTTGAGGAAAAGAAAGACATTGTGTCTGACTATCTCCGGTGGTATATAATTGCTCGAAACTCTGTAATTGACAGGTGAGACTATTATAGAAGAGACTATGCACAACACCGTCATAACAATAATTCTATAATTTCCAACTGAAATGTTTTACATTCTCCAAGGTTTCCAAAGTTCAAAGTGTGTCCATAGTTTGTGCATGTAACTGGTAAATGACAAAAAGTTCTCCTCATTCTTTAGATTTAAAGAGGGTCTTTCAGCACTTAATTTCCTGAGTGCGCTCCAGCAACACCCTACTTTGCTTTCCCCGGTCCTGTGTCACATGGAAAAGAAACTCACAGCTCTTGAACTTGAGAGACTTTTCAAACCTGACTTCAGCCCATCTGGAAGTAACAGGAGACATCTGGAAAGTCAAACTGTGGGCTACTGGTCCAACTATTTGCTTGACTGTGAAGGTTTATACAGTGGGGCAAAAAAGTATTTAGTCAGCCACCGATTGTGCAAGTTCCTCCACCTAAAATGATGACAGAGGTCAGTAATTTGCACCAGAGGTACACTTCAACTGTGAGAGACAGAATGTGAAAAAAAAATCCATGAATTCACATGGTAGGATTTGTAAAGAATTTATCCGTAAATCAGGGTGGAAAATAAGTATTTGGTCACCTCAAACAAGGAAAATCTCTGGCTCTCACAGACCTGTAACGTCTTCTGTAAGAAGCTTTTCTGTCCCCCACTCGTTACCTGTATGAATGGCACCTGTTTGGACTCATCATCTGTATAAAAGACACCTGTCCACAGCCTCAAACAGTCAGACTCCAAACTCCGCCATGGCCAAGACCAAAGAGCTTTCGAAGGACACCAGGAAAAGTATTGTAGACCTGCACCAGACTGAGAAGAGTGAATCTACAATAGGCAAGCATCTTGGTGTGAAAAAATCAACTGTGGGAGCAATCATCAGAAAATGGAAGACATACAAGACCACTGATAATCTCCCTCGATCTGGGGCTCCACGCAAGATCTCATCCCGTGGGGTCAAAATGATCATGAGAACGGTGAGCAAAGATCCCAGAACCACACGGGGGGACCTGGTGAATGACCTGCAGAGAGCTGGGACCAAAGTAACAAAGGTCACCATCAGTAACACACTACAACGGCAGGGAATCAAATCCCGCAGTGCCAGACGTGTTCCGCTGCTGAAGCCAGTGCATGTCCAGGCCCGTCTGAAGTTTGCCAGAGAGCACATGGATGATACAGCAGAGGATTGGGAGAATGTCATGTGGTCAGATGAAACCAAAGTAGAACTTTTTGGTATAAACTCAACTCGTCGTGTTTGGAGGAAGAAGAATACTGAGTTGCATCCCAAGAACACCATACCTACTGTGAAGCATGGGGGTGGAAACATCATGCTATGGGGCTGTTTTTCTGCCAAGGGGACAGGACGACTGATCCGTGTTAAGGACAGAATGAATGGGGCCATGTATCGTGAGATTTTGAGCCAAAACCTCCTTCCATCAGTGAGAACTTTGAAGATGAAACGAGGCTGGGTCTTCCAACATGACAATGATCCAAAACACACCGCCCGGGCAACAAAGGAGTGGCTCCATAAGAAGCATTTGAAAGTCCTGGAGTGGCCTAGCCAGTCTCCAGACCTCAACCCCATAGAAAATCTGTGGCGGGAGTTGAAAGTCCGTGTTGCTCGGCGACAGCCCCAAAACATCACTGCTCTCGAGAAGATCTGCATGGAGGAATGGGCCAAAATACCAGCTACTGTGTGTGCAAACCTGGTAAAGACCTATAGTAAACGTTTGACCTCTGTTATTGCCAACAAAGGTTATGTTACAAAGTATTGAGTTGTATTTTTGTTATTGACCAAATACTTATTTTCCACCCTGATTTACGAATAAATTCTTTACAAATCCTACCATGTGGATTCATGGATTTATTTTTCACATTCTGTCTCTCACAGTTGAAGTGTACCTCTGGTGCAAATTACTGACCTCTGTCATCATTTTAAGTGGGGGAACTTGCACAATCGGTGGCTGACTAAATACTTTTTTGCCCCACTGTACAAGGGTAACAGGAAAAGCTATAAACAGCTTGTCCTGGATGGGAGAAAAATAGAATTGAAATCTCAACTGTGATGAGCCTGATATGTTCATCTACACAGATGCAAACGTGCATGCAATTTTGCTCACATACCTATACTAATATATGTATATTCATGCATAGTGTTATCTATATATACACGTACCCATGCACTCATACAGAAATACTGATACACATAAATAGATCTGTGTGTAATTACAGAATTTAATTAGATGATGTAATTAGGTGCCAGTATTAATAATAGAAGAAGACATTTGCTGGAAGGATCTGAAAAGATAAATAACAACCCCGAGAAGTTGAAAGGGAAGCTTGAGGTGGCAGTGTTCAAATCAACAATATTAGTCTGAGTAAGGTGGTTGGTGATTTCCAAAGTTTGACACCATCTTTATTGTCCTTAGACTGAGGTCTGCCAGCTCTATTTTTACTAGAACTAATGGATGTTTTTATTACATTACTTGCATTAAAAAAAATTCTATTATTAATAAAACTGTTACCGCAGTTGTACCAAATATATTGACTGCACTGTTTACTTCTCAAGCACACCATCATACCTACAGTAGAATGGTTGACAAAAGAATGAAAGAACTGCAGTGGTAACGCCTGGTAAAGGTCCAGACCTCTCCTTGAAGGAGTAGTAACAGATCTAACAGTTTATGATAATAATAGTAATAACTGGATGATTGTTTACAAGTGCTGCAGCCTCTGCACTGATAAGGGTAACCCCACAGTGCCTGCATCTGCACTATACAACCTTACTGTCACGGTTCTGTATTCAGTATTCAGTTCAGTATTTTGAGTTTATTATGTTTTGGTTTATTTTTGCATTATGGATTGTTTTCTGATGTTCTGGTGCTTTGTTTATTATTATCATTATGGATCTATTTCTGTTATTCTTGGTGAGGGATCAGTTCTTAGGTTTTGGGTTCTCATGTGTATTGCAGTTTCTGTTCAGTGTCATGTCTGCATCTGGTTTAGTACTTCTTGTTTCCTGTCTTATTGTGAAAGTCTTTGTCTTATGTTAGTGTGTGTGCAGCCTAGCTCCCCCGTCTCGTTAGCCCTGATCTCCCCCAGCTGTGTCTCCCTTCTGTGGCCCATTCCCTCATTACTACCCTGTGTATTTAAGCCCTGTGTTTTCCCATGCTAGGTGTCGCGTCGTGCCATCAGATTATGCCTGTGTGTTTCGGTTCTCCATATTCCATGTTCACTTCATGTTTTGCTTTCGTACCGGCAATAAAGCTGAGCTCTTTGAGTTTCAAGTTAGTGTCTGAGTCCTGCGTTTGGATCCTCCTCTCCGCCTGCCCGCACACAGAGCCCTGACACTTACAGTCTCATTAAAAATAATCATCACTGGCTCATAGTAAAGCTAGTTTCCAGAAACATTACCAAATGTGGCCACAAGATGGGACTCGTTTACAGGACGGCTGGAGCAATAAAGCACAACAGAATGATTGAGGTTGTCTGCAGCATTTGTTTTGCTGAAAAAAAACCCTGCAAGATAAAATTAAGGTGGGCCGCTCTGCAGCTGTCACTATAGAAATGCTGTTTCATGAGTCTTTGTGCTAAATGTTCTGTTGGTTTCCCTTAACATTCAGGTTCTGTTTCCTTTTATTTCCATCTACACATACAAACATCCAAAAAATTCC
This sequence comes from Maylandia zebra, assembly GCF_041146795.1. NCBI lineage: Eukaryota > Metazoa > Chordata > Actinopteri > Cichliformes > Cichlidae > Maylandia > Maylandia zebra. Next base: position 36,575,083 of record NC_135179.1, on the reverse strand, counting down.
CTTTGCTATGATCATGTGACATCAGGATCTTGATGCTGCATCTCTTTATTAAAATCCAACACCAGATCATTTCTGTTCACATTCTTCCTGAGCTCCATTTGAAAGCTCGACGATGTAAAGCAACTGGCCAACAATCCATAAGGAAAATCCTTCATCTTGTGTCTTTCTGCCTGGAGCTAAAAGACTGTATGTTATAGAGCTCTTCTCCCTGACTTCAGCTCTATGTCGCTCTGTCTGTATTGTAACAGTAGCAACAGTAGCACAAGACGAGGACATACAGTGGGGCAAAAAAGTATTTAGTCAGCCACCAATTGTGCAAGTTCCTCCACCTAAAATGATGACAGAGGTCAGTAATTTGCACCAGAGGTACACTTCAACTGTGAGAGACAGAATGTGAAAAAAAAATCCATGAATTCACATGGTAGGATTTGTAAAGAATTTATCCGTAAATCAGGGTGGGAAAAAAGTATTTGGTCACCTCAAACATGGAAAATCTCTGGCTCTCACAGACCTGTAACGTCTTCTGTAAGAAGCTTTTCTGTCCCCCACTCGTTACCTGTATGAATGGCACCTGTTTGAACTCATTATCTGTATAAAAGACACCTGTCCACAGCCTCAAACAGTCAGACTCCAAACTCCGCCATGGCCAAGACCAAAGAGCTTTCGAAGGACACCAGGAAAAGTATTGTAGACCTGCACCAGACTGAGAAGAGTGAATCTACAATAGGCAAGCAGCTTGGTGTGAAAAAACCAACTGTGGGAGCAATCATCAGAAAATGGAAGACATACAAGACCACTGATAATCTCCCTCGATCTGGGGCTCCATGCAAGATCTCATCCCGTGGGGTCAAAATGATCATGAGAACGGTGAGCAAAGATCCCAGAACCACACGGGGGGACCTGGTGAATGACCTGCAGAGAGCTGGGACCAAAGTAACAAAGGTCACCATCAGTAACACACTACAACGGCAGGGAATCAAATCCCGCAGTGCCAGACGTGTTCCGCTGCTGAAGCCAGTGCATGTCCAGGCCCGTCTGAAGTTTGCCCGAGAGCACATGGATGATACAGCAGAGGATTGGGAGAATGTCATGTGGTCAGATGAAACCAAAGTAGAACTTTTTGGTATAAACTCAACTCGTCGTGTTTGGAGGACGAAGAATACTGAGTTGCATCCCAAGAACACCATACCTACTGTGAAGCATGGGGGTGGAAACATCATGCTATGGGGCTGTTTTTCTGCCAAGGGGACAGGACGACTGATCCGTGTTAAGGACAGAATGAATGGGGCCATGTATCGTGAGATTTTGAGCCAAAACCTCCTTCCATCAGTGAGAACTTTGAAGATGAAACGAGGCTGGGTCTTCCAACATGACAATGATCCAAAACACAACGCCCGGGCAACAAAGGAGTGGCTCCATAAGAAGCATTTGAAAGTCCTGGAGTGGCCTAGCCAGTCTCCAGACCTCAACCCCATAGAAAATCTGTGGCGGGAGTTGAAAGTCCGTGTTGCTCGGCGACAGCCCCAAAACATCACTGCTCTCGAGAAGATCTGCATGGAGGAATGGGCCAAAATACCAGCTACTGTGTGTGCAAACCTGGTAAAGACCTATAGTAAACGTTTGACCTCTGTTATTGCCAACAAAGGTTATGTTACAAAGTATTGAGTTGTATTTTTGTTATTGACCAAATACTTATTTTCCACCCTGATTTACGAATAAATTCTTTACAAATCCTACCATGTGGATTCATGGATTTTTTTTTTTCACATTCTGTCTCTCACAGTTGAAATGTACCTCTGGTGCAAATTACTGACCTCTGTCATCATTTTAGGTGGGGGAACTTGCACAATGACTAAATACTTTTTTGCCCCACTGTACCAGTATTTCTTTTAGTACTCATTACAAGACAATGTGTTGAATTCACATATACATATATAATTTTTTTAATTTATTTTTTATTCTTTGCAGAATCACAAACTGCTGTGTCGGTGGGCGATGTTCTGATGTTTGCAACTGGGCTAATATTACTGCCACCTTCTGGATTAGATCCACTACCAAGCCTACAGTTCCTGGATGACTCTTTATTCCCGATGGCAAATACATGCTTAAACTCATTGAAACTACCCATGACAACCTCATATTCTGTGTTTAAATCCAACATGGATTTTGGAATTCAAAACTCCCCAGGATTTGGATGTTTCTAGGATGTCTGGCCTTGTATTTCAAACCTGCTGTTGATTTGTTTCTCAAGTTTTTAAGTCAAGATTTTTTTTAAATATGTTATGAATAGGAGAAGGTGGGACATACTAGTGGTACAGCACAAATCCATTTTGGTTTACCAGGTTTATTGTAATTTTATTAGATAACCCAGTCACTTACAGCTGCTTCTTCTTGGCATTACATTGTAAATTCTGTAGGTTTTTTGATACAGGACTTATCCAGAAATCAGTTATGTATTTGAGCGTGTTTTTTTTTTTATTCTAAAATGTAGGTACATATGTTCAAAGGGGATTTAAAATACAATGGCTTGACTTGATTTGTTCAAATGTTTGACAGTGCTGCTAAAAGTAAAGGCATTTAAAAGTGCACCGTGTTCTACTCTTAAAAGTTGTAATAAACCCACAATACAGTGCAAGATTTGATTTTATTATTTATCGAAATCTTCAGGACTGTATCTCAACTTCCATCAGCTAAACAAGGATCACAATTAGCAAGACATTGCAGTAAGAATGTGCTTTTACAAACACTAACTTAAACTTTTGGCATCTTCAGCCAACTCATGTAGCCTAGTACAAAAATACAGCATATGCTATAGGTTTTGGTAAAAAAAAAAAAAAAGAAAAAAGGTGGGTTTTTTTTGGGTTTTTTTATTTTATTTTTTTTTTAGAAATTTGCAATTTCTAATAACTTCATGTAGAGTTCAGTGGCAGACTCCCAGCAGACTGGCTTTTGAAAATGATTTTGCTCCATTACAAAATTCAGATACTCCTGTATGTTTGAGTCCCCACATACAACTACTGACAGCCTAGACTCAAGAAAAGTGTCCAGTTCAGATTGTTGAATCAGGAATCCACAGTCCCTGGAGCCGTATCTGTGGTCAATGGAAGACAATTGCATTAATATATGTTTACACAAAGTAATTATTTGATCATTATTATCCATTACCTGTGGGGTAGGTAGTACAGTTCATTTGGCACGCCTCCTGGACATGAAGCTGTTCTTGAGGGACGAATCCGATGAGTGTTCCACAACTTCACACATTCATCAAGATCCTTCTGAACAATGTCAGTGAAGCAAAATCTCAAAAGACACTGATGCTCATGACTTCCATTGAAGTATCCAGCGTCTCGAAGATCCGCAAACAGCTCCAACCAAAACTGAGCCCTACAGAAATTGTTTAAAAAAATTGTTTAGAAATAGTTTAGTTAGTTTACATGGCATCGTTTCACAACATGTCATCGCATGGCACTTTACAGTTCATTTTAACTGAATCATATATAGACTCCAGTCAGTTTAAATGTTTTCTATTGAAAGGGATTGCATACAGGCAAAAATCGAAAACATTTGAGTAATGTGCAAAAGTTCATTTATTTTAGTAATTCAAATTAAATGTGAAATTACCGATATTGACTCATTACATACAAAGTGAGGCATTTCAAGTATTTGTTATAATGTTAATAATTAAGACGTAGAACTTATGAAAAACCTGTTCTATTTGTTTGGGTCCTTTTTGCATAAATTACTGCCTCCATGCAGCGTGGTATGGATGCAATCAGTCTGTGGATCTGTTGAGGTGTTATGGAAGACCAGGATGCTTCAGTAGCAGCCTTGCGGTCTTAGCCACTACACTATGTGACACCCCTTTCATCCACACTTACATTGGACAAAACTTTCTATTAATGTGCTTTGATAGTCTCTGGGAACAGCCAATGTCTTTTAAGGTGTTCTTTATGGAGGGTGTCAATTATGTGTTTTTTCCCCCACAGCTGTCAGGACAGCAGTCATGTCCATCCTGTGAGTCGTCCTAAATTAGAAAGACCATTTAGAGGCTCAGGAACCCTTTGCAGATGATTTGAATTAATTAGCTCATAGTAGAGTGGCACTTTAAGTCTAAAATATTTAACCTTTTCACAATATTCTGGTTTTGAAGTTGGGTTTTCTTAAGTTCAAAATCATAATCATCATAATTACTAAATGGGCTAAAAATGTCTAGTTTGGCAAATAATGAGTATTTAATATCGGTTTTACTTTTTAAGTTGAATTACTGAAATAATAATAATAATAATAATAATAATAATAATAATAATAATAATAATAATAAATAATAATGATGGATTGCATTTATATAGCACTTTTCGAGGCCCTCAAAGCGCTTTACAATTCCACTATTCATTCACTCTCACATTCACACACTGGTGGAGGCAGCTACAGTTGTAGCCACAGCTGCCCTGGGGCAGACTGACTATAAATCAACTTTTGCACAACATTCAAATTTGTTATACCTTTAAATATCAGGCAAACTTAAATGTTATATTTACCTTCCTTTTCGATATATGGACCACCAGGGCCCTGTTTCAGGAAGCCGGTTTGGAAAACTCAGAGTGAAAAACGACACTCACGGTTGAGTAACCCCGAACTGTCCAACTCGGAATATTCCGTTTCAGAAAGGCTGATAACAATTAGTTCAGTCAACGCGGAGTTGCTTTAACCCCAAGTGAAGCGCGCGGACGAGGATACATAAAGCCCTGATAAGCGGAGCACAGATTAAGCGAGTCACCATGGAGACGGAGGGAAAGAAGGCGCGGTCAATGTATTTCACAGCGCTTGAGGCCGAAATTCTAATGGCAGCATATGCTGATAACATGCAAATTCCGCGGAAAAAAGTAACACAGCCACAGCTGCAAAAGCATGCATGGCAAAACATAGCCGACAGAGTCAATGCATGAGTGTTAATTTAAACATTGATCGAGGGATTTCCACCCATTTAACACGTTATTTGATCATATGTTATTTTATTTGTTATTTTATACATTTTATTTTGTGATGTGATGTGAGCGCAGGTGCAACCCAACAGGCCCCCAACGTTCCTGGCAGCAAGTAAAAATGAAATATAAAAATATAGTCCAAACAGGTAAGGTGTAATTGTATTATGAGCCATAGTGCTTGGTCTGTTTGTCCCATGTAAATCAATTGCAGTTAGAGGCTACATTAATTTTCTTTCTGTAAGCACTTATTGAAATTATCTGAGCACATTACAAGTACATATTTGCTTACTCTGTATGCTCAAATGTGGCCCGTTATAGCCAACAGAAAAAAAGCGGAGGCCCGAAAAACAGGTGGGGGTCCTCCACCACCACCACTCACAGAGGCTGAGCAGTTGGCCCTCAGCCAAAACAGTGGGCGCCCTGTGGCCGAAGGCATCTCTGCGGGGACATCCTCTGAGTCAATAACCCCGCAAGACACAAGTGCCTACATAAGGGGTAAATTCAAAATAATACATGATGTGCATACATCCTTTCTTCACAGTCACCTTTGCAGTGCTACTCATTCATTTGATAAACTCTTTACCATAATGAATTATTTTGTAGTGAAGTTATTTTCCTACTGATTTTGCCTTCCCTCAGCCTTGGTTGTCTTTGAGAGCATAATGACAATGAAGTGTAAGGTGCTTGGTATGTTTGTTAATTGCCATTTGGTCCCTTGTAAGTTATAAGTGACCTGTATAAACCTCATATTCTATCAGTTGATGGTGATGGTGTACTGCATCTGGTGCAGCCTCCTGTTGAGCCAGACCAACATGCAGTTGTGAGTAATACTCCACAGATTATATGAGTTTACAGTAGAACAGCAATGTTGTTTATTTCTTTACTACAGGAAAATAATGAAGAAACATTGACAGCTGTTACAGAGGAGGAAGCAACAGAGACACTTTATGAGGTTTACATCTTTTAATACTTTGTGTACAGGAAATACAGGCGACCAATAAAGCCAGTTGAACAAGAAATCTGTTTATTCTTCTTTCAACATGTTGAGGTGATGGGTCAAAAGAAATGATTGTGACATATGGTGTCTCTGACTGCGCTTCCATCTTGTATGTCCGTGGGAGGGTCAGGATGTTCATGGTTTGGATCACTGCTGATGTTTGGTTCAGAAGGACAGTGTTCTCCTCTAATTGTGGCAATGTTGTGAAGAATCACACATGCCACAATAATGTCACATGCCCTTTCTGGGGTGACCCTGAGTCTTTGCAGGCACTGGAACCGGGCCTTAAGCATTCCGATAGTCATTTCAATTCTGGCTCTTGTCCTGCAATTAGCCAGATTATATCACTGCTGTGGGCCCGGTTCAGGGTCAGGGTAAGGGGTAAGCAAATAGGGTAAACATGGATACCCCCTATCACCAAGCAAGTAGCCAGTGAACTCTCCTAAGACAGAAGGGTACACTTCAGTTCAAATGTCCCTGAAGCAATTGGTCTTTATATATTTTAAAGTATTCTCAACTCACCATGTCCAAATTTTGTGCTCAGTGTACATTCACGGAATATTTGTGAGTCATGGACAGAGCCTGGCCACTTGGCTTCCACATTTGTGATAATGTTGGCAGCATCACATATGATCTTCACAGTGCAGAGAACACAAATTAGCATCCATTACTATAATGAAATAATTTGTTAGTTTGACATGCTACAGGGAACTATGTACCTGCACATTAATGCTGTGGAAAGACTTCCTGTTCACATAGTCTCCTTCATTTACTGAAGGAGCAATGATTGGAATGTGAGTGCCATCTATACAGCCAATCACGCCTGGGAACCCTGAAAATAAATGTAAAATTTAAGTAGTAGTTCAAGTATCACCACATCATGAATTAAGTTCTGTTCATCCTGCTACCTGCAATTTTGTGGCATCCCTCTTTGATAAATCTTGTGGGTCTATGACCGGGGAACACCACAGACGAGTACAGGAGACGTTTCAGTGCAACTGTAACATTCCTGACTGCCCGACAGACGGTAGCCTTGGAAACGTGCTCAGCGTCACCAATATTATACAGAAAGCTCCCGTTTGCAAGAAACCGAAGTGCAATACAAATAATATGCAATGAACTGAGAGGATGTCCGCGATGTGTCACATGCGTAATATATGGCCTGAGGATGTTATCCAAATAAATTATAGATTGTGCTGAGAAACGGTAACGTTCACACAGAAAATCATCAGGAAATGATAAAATGTCCAAACGCGCTCTGATCACTCTCTCCCGGCGGAGAGCTCTGCGGAGAATTTGGGCTTCACGATCTACTGGCTCTTCAAGGAAGTGGCACGCCATGTCCGACACTTCCTACTGTCAGGTTTCCGACAAAGGGGCGGAGACAGTCAGGGTTAGTTGTAGTAAACCTGCTAGGGGGCAGGTTAGCTTCACGGAGTGTGTCGTCATAGTGACTTCCTGAAACAGGGCCCAGGGCCCTGTTTCAGGAAGCCGGTTTAGTGGAAAAACTGAGTAAGTATACCCTGAGTTAACGAAAACTCTGGGTTTTCGGTTTCACAAAGCGAGTTCAGCTGCAGCCTGAGTGAGTCACTATGACGACACACGCCGTGAAGCTAACCTGCCCCCTAGCAGGTTTACTACAACTAACCCTGACTGTCTCCGCCCCTTTGTCGGAAACCTGACAGTAGGAAGTGTCGGACATGGCGTGCCACTTCCTTGAAGAGCCAGTAGATCGTGAAGCCCAAATTCTCCGCAGAGCTCTCCGCCGGGAGAGAGTGATCAGAGCGCGTTTGGACATTTTATCATTTCCTGATGATTTTCTGTGCGAACGTTACCGTTTCTCAGCACAATCTATAAGTTATTTGGATAACATCCTCAGGCCATATATTACGCATGTGACACATCGCGGACATGCTCTCAGTTCATTGCATATTATTTGTATTGCACTTCGGTTTCTTGCAAACGGGAGCTTTCTGTATAATATTGGTGACGCTGAGCACGTTTCCAAGGCTACCGTCTGTCGGGCAGTCAGGAATGTTACAGTTGCACTGAAACGTCTCCTGTACTCGTCTGTGGTGTTCCCCGGTCACAGACCCACAAGATTTATCAAAGAGGGATGCCACAAAATTGCAGGTATCAGGATGAACGAAACTTAATTTATGATGTGGTGATACTTGAACTACTACTTAAATTTTACATTTATTCTCACGGTTCCCAGGCGTGATTGGCTGTACAGATGGCACTCACATTCCAATCATTGCTCCTTTAGTAAATGAAGGAGACTATGTGAACAGGAAGTCTTTCCACAGCATTAATGTACAGGTACATAGTTCCCTGTAGCATGTCAAACTAACAAATTATTTCATTATAGTAATGGATGCTAATTTGTGTTCTCTGCACTGTGAAGATCATATGTGATGCTGCCAACATTATCACAAATGTGGAAGCCAAGTGGCCAGGCTCTGTCCATGACTCACAAATATTCCGTGAATGTACACTGAGCACAAAATTTGGACATGGTGAGTTGAGAATACTTTAAAATATATAAAGACCAATTGCTTCAGGGACATTTGAACTGAAGTGTACCCTTCTGTCTTAGGAGAGTTCACTGGCTACTTGCTTGGTGATAGGGGGTATCCATGTTTACCCTATTTGCTTACCCCTTACCCTGACCCTGAACCGGGCCCACAGCAGCGATATAATCTGGCTAATTGCAGGACAAGAGCCAGAATTGAAATGACTATCGGAATGCTTAAGGCCCGGTTCCAGTGCCTGCAAAGACTCAGGGTCACCCCAGAAAGGGCATGTGACATTATTGTGGCATGTGTGATTCTTCACAACATTGCCACAATTAGAGGAGAACACTGTCCTTCTGAACCAAACATCAGCAGTGATCCAAACCATGAACATCCTGACCCTCCCACGGACATACAAGATGGAAGAGCAGTCAGAGACACCATATGTCACAATCATTTCTTTTGACCCATCACCTCAACATGTTGAAAGAAGAATAAACAGATTTTTTGTTCAACTGGCTTTATTGGTCGCCTGTATTTCCTGTACACAAAGTATTAAAAGATGTAAACCTCATAAAGTGTCTCTGTTGCTTCCTCCTCTGTAACAGCTGTCAATGTTTCTTCATTATTTTCCTGTAGTAAAGAAATAAACAACATTGCTGTTCTACTGTAAACTCATATAATCTGTGGAGTATTACTCACAACTGCATGTTGGTCTGGCTCAACAGGAGGCTGCACCAGATGCAGTACACCATCACCATCAACTGATAGAATATGAGGTTTATACAGGTCACTTATAACTTACAAGGGACCAAATGGCAATTAACAAACATACCAAGCACCTTACACTTCATTGTCATTATGCTCTCAAAGACAACCAAGGCTGAGGGAAGGCAAAATCAGTAGGAAAATAACTTCACTACAAAATAATCCATTATGGTAAAGAGTTTATGTCAATGGAAAATTGTATTTAGTAGTCAGTATAATCTTTTAGTGATATAAGTTTGCATATGGTAGAATACTGCATGTAGTTATTTGTATTAGAAAATATTCAACCATGTATACTTAGAGGCATATAATTAATTGTGTGTGATCTCTAACAGGCTGCAGGCTTGGGGTGCATCCCAGGAATGCACCCCCACGCCTGGGAGCGTGGGAGAGGTCGCACCTTGTTTTATTGTTTTAACGTAGCTATGTCTGTTTCAGTCTAAGTGCTTTAACTGCTGGACTTCCTCACCGTGCCATCTAGGGTGGGGGAGACTACCCTCTTTATGACCAAGGATGTACCTTTTGTGTTTGTATGTTATATGACCCTTTTGATCAGCAGTGACACACACACACACACACACACACACACACACACACACACACACACACACACCATACACACACACATACGCTCAAGAGTATAAATAAAGACCAGGGCAGTTCTCTCACTGGAGTCTCTTAGTGTGGAGACTGCCCTTGCTAGCAAGAACTTCTGTGTGTTTCTCTTCTCTGAGTCTTTACTGAAGAAGTGTTTTAGAACATTTTCCCTAACAGTTTATCAAATGAATGAGCAGCACTGCAAAGGTGACTGTGAAGAAAGGATGTATGCACATCATGTATTATTTTGAATTTACCCCTTATGTAGGCACTTGTGTCTTGCGGGGTTATTGCCTCAGAGGATGTCCCCGCAGAGATGCCTTCGGCCACAGGGCGCCCACTGTTTTGGCTGAGGGCCAACTGCTCAGCCTCTGTGAGTGGTGGTGGTGGAGGACCCCCACCTGTTTTTCAGGCCTCCGCTTTTTTTCTGTTGGCTATAACGGGTCACATTTGAGCATACAGGGTAAGCAAATATGTACTTGTAATGTGCTCAGATAATTTCAATAAGTGCTTACAGAAAGAAAATTAATGTAGCCTCTAACTGCAATTGATTTACATGGGACAAACAGACCAAGCACTATGGCTCATAATACAATTACACCTCACCTGTTTGGACTATATTTTTATATTTCATTTTTACTTGCTGCCAGGCACGTTTGGGGCCTGTTGGGTTGCACCTGCGCTCACATCACATCACAAAATAAAATGTATAAAATAACAAATAAAATAACATATGATAAAATAACGTGTTAAATGGGTGGAAATCCCTCGATCAATGTTTAAATTAACACTCACGCATTGACTCTGTCGGCTATGTTTTGCCATGCATGCTTTTGCAGCTGTGGCTGTGTTACTTTTTTCCGCGGAATTTGCATGTTATCGGCATATGCTGCCATCAGAATTTCGGCCTCAAGCGCTGTAAGATACATTGACCGCGCCTTCTTTCCCTCCGTCTCCATGGTGACTCGCTTAATCTGTGCTCCACTAATCAGGGCTTTATGTATCCTCGTCCGCGCGCTTCACTTGGGGTTAAAGCAACTCCGCGTTGACTGAACTAATTGTTATCAGCCTTTCTGAAACGGAATATTCCGAGTTGGACAGTTCGGGATTACTCAACCGTGAGTGTCGTTTTTCACTCTGAGTTTTCCAAACCGGCTTCCTGAAACAGGGCCCAGGACTCAATTCGCTGGTTATTCGTTGATGAACCAAACATGTGACTGGACTCTCCGCTGAAGTGGTCATCATGATGGTGACGTAGTGCGCACTGAACTGCAGCCATAATGCCGTTTTCTGTCCCACGGTCAGTTCTCAGTCTCATCGGTACAACACCAAGGCTCCCAACACATGACAAGTAATAGTAAGCTATGACCACTGGATTATTATTGGTTGGTCCACATTCTAGCCACAAAACCTTGCGTGAAAATCCATCAATGCACCCTGAAATGGCCAAACCGAATGGTTTGAGCTTGTCATAACCATCAGCATGCCACATGTAGTTGGGTCCCAGCGAATGATAGGTTCTCCTAATGAATCTTCTGCGTGTTCTCATCTGGCATCCATGAGGATTAAGCTCCCGGAGTATTTTCATCACATCATCCCTCTTCACTTTAAGATGATGCTTTTGTTTAAGTACCTGCCACATTGTTCGATACCCAAACAATCGCCCAGGTCCTTGAAGCTCCGCTCTGATTGCGTTAATGATTGTTGTTCTGGAGTGAAAATGTTTTCTTCGGTAAAGTCCAGCATTATTGAGTTTACTTTTAAGACTCCTTAAACTCGTCTTTACACCATGCAAAGTTAACATCATGTCCATGATAACACTATATGAGTGACCTTCGTTGAAATATTTAATGCAGTACTGTAGCTTGTCTGATCCTTCGGCCTGGTCTGTGTCCCGCAAAAGCTCCAGAGACCGTCCACAGGAAGCACAAAAAGGGGTGAAGAGGCAGAAGCTAACGCCACAAAACGGGCAAAACATTTTCCGGTTCTCTATGTAGTGCAGCGAGCACCGTCAGGGTAATGAGGAAGCGCTGTGAGGAGTGCGTTTCTCGACGTTTGTTTACATCCCAAATCACTTTTCTGAGCTACAAATATGGAGTAAGCCTAATCGTTGTGTCACTTCCGGTATTTCAGACAATCCCTTTCCGTCAAGGATTTTTAATTTGTTGCGGGTTTTTGTAATTTGTTGTGGGGTTTTTGTAATTTGTTACGGGTTTTTGTAATTTGTTACGGGTTTTTGTAATTTGTTACGGGTTTTTGTAATTTGTTGCGGGTTTTTAATTTGTTGCAGTTTTTTAATTTGTTGCGATTTGCACTTTCCAGCCACCGTAATATACCTCTCCTGTCAAGCCACCAGAGTCACAGCCTTTAAAATGCTCACCTGGAGATTACACAACTAGATTTGAGCAATAACTTTGTGACATCATGGGGGATTCGTCCATCTTTTGCAGTGTATGGATGTTTTTCCAGTTGCTTTTTTCGTCATTGTCATTTGCACCGTGAAGACCTGTCCAATAAACCTTCCATATGGCTGAAACTGAGCAGGCCGTGTCTGTACAGAGGTAAGAATTGAAGAGGGTGTCTCATGACACTCTCACAAACAAAATCATGGCAATTTAGTAACGCAGTAAGGCAGCTTACGGGAAAGCAACAGTAATCTAATTATAGTGTGCGATAGTAATCCCTTACGTTATTTGTCACTTGAAAAAAGTAATCGGATTATAGTAACGCATTACTGCCCATCTCTGGTCTTTAGTTAAAATAAATAAAAAGTAAATAAATTGATGCCACCAACCCAAACACACGTCTCTCCTCTTTCTTCCACTCCAGAACAGCTGACTCGGTTACAGTGGTGAGAAGCACTCGTGGAGATCCAGAAAGCCCCTAGTCGCTAAGACCAGGAGCTTCAGGGGGATATTCTTGGCTTTCTGAGGTCCCCCTTCAAAAACATGGAGTCATCATGTCCTCTCAAGACTTCAGCACAATACAGACAGAGCGACATAGAGCTGAAGTCAGGGAGAAGAGCTCTATAACATACAGTCTTTTAGCTCCAGGCAGAAAGACACAAGATGAAGGTTTTTCCTTATGGATTGTTGGCCAGTTGCTTTACATCGTCGAGCTTTCAAATGGAGCTCAGGAAGAATGTGAACAGAAATGATCTGGTGTTGGATTTTAATAAAGAGATGCAGCATCAAGATCCTGATGTCACATGATCATAGCAAAGGGAATTTTTTGGATGTTTGTATGTGTAGATGGAAATAAAAGGAAACAGAACCTGAATGTTAAGGGAAACCAACAGAACATTTAGCACAAAGACTCATGAAACAGCATTTCTATAGTGACAGCTGCAGAGCGGCCCACCTTAATTTTATCTTGCAGGGTTTTTTTCAGCAAAACAAATGCTGCAGACAACCTCAATCATTCTGTTGTGCTTTATTGCTCCAGCCGTCCTGTAAACGAGTCCCATCTTGTGGCCACATTTGGTAATGTTTCTGGAAACTAGCTTTACTATGAGCCAGTGATGATTATTTTTAATGAGACTGTAAGTGTCAGGGCTCTGTGTGCGGGCAGGCGGAGAGGAGGATCCAAACGCAGGACTCAGACACTAACTTGAAACTCAAAGAGCTCAGCTTTATTGCTGGTACGAAAGCAAAACATGAAGTGAACATGGAATATGGAGAACCGAAACACACAGGCATAATCTGATGGCACGACGCGACACCTAGCATGGGAAAACACAGGGCTTAAATACACAGGGTAGTAATGAGGGAATGGGCCACAGAAGGGAGACACAGCTGGGGGAGATCAGGGCTAACGAGACGGGGGAGCTAGGCTGCACACACACTAACATAAGACAAAGACTTTCACAATAAGACAGGAAACAAGAAGTACTAAACCAGATGCAGACATGACACTGAACAGAAACTGCAATACACATGAGAACCCAAAACCTAAGGACTGATCCCTCACCAAGAATAACAGAAATAGATCCATAATGATAATAATAAACAAAGCACCAGAACATCAGAAAACAATCCATAATGCAAAAATAAACCAAAACATAATAAACTCAAAATACTGGGTCCAACGGACCCAGAACCGTGACAGTAAGGTTGTATAGTGCAGATGCAGGCACTGTGGGGTTACCCTTATCAGTGCAGAGGCTGCAGCACTTGTAAACAATCATCCAGTTATTACTATTATTATCATAAACTGTTAGATCTGTTACTACTCCTTCAAGGAGAGGTCTGGACCTTTACCAGGCGTTACCACTGCAGTTCTTTCATTCTTTTGTCAACCATTCTACTGTAGGTATGATGGTGTGCTTGAGAAGTAAACAGTGCAGTCAATATATTTGGTACAACTGCGGTAACAGTTTTATTAATAATAGAATTTTTTTTAATGCAAGTAATGTAATAAAAACATCCATTAGTTCTAGTAAAAATAGAGCTGGCAGACCTCAGTCTAAGTCCTTATTTTCCACCCTGATTTACGGATAAATTCTTTACAAATCCTACCATGTGAATTCATGGATTTTTTTTTTCACATTCTGTCTCTCACAGTTGAAGTGTACCTCTGGTGAAAATTACTGACCTCTGTCATCATTTTAAGTGGAGGAACTTGCACAATTGGTGGCTGACTAAATACTTTTTTGCCCCACTGTATGTCCTCGTCTTGTGCTACTGTTGTTAAAAATAAAAAACTAAACAAAAACAAAGTAAGCTAAATATACTATGGGAGCAGTAATTAGGCCTTGGTTACAATATAAAGTGTAACCAAAATCAATTACATAGTATTATTATAACCATAAAACTATCACATTTTCTGTGGTCGGCAATTATCAGAAGCCCAATTCCACACACCTGCAAATCTGTGATTCCTGAGAAAGTGCTTGGACATTAGTCCAGCTCCAACTTATCTTCAAAGAACGTGTAGAATCCTTTAACACACTCACTTTACTGCAGCAAGTGTGAAAGCATTTAGGTTGGACAAAACCCAGAGTATAGCTACCAACGGTACATTTACTACACTTCACACATCTGTCTAGAATGTGCCTCCATTGTTGAACAAGAGGAAGTGACCTACTGTGCATGTACAATTTTATTTACATTGCAAACACCTCATGTGTCACGGGTAATGGGGAAATACAGACTCAGTCGCGGAGCTCTGGATGCGAAGCAAACAGTGCGTTTATTTACAGTGCTCAAAAACAGTCTCAAAACACAAAGCGAAGTGCAAAAATTCAACGGTGATCATCTCCAAATTCCCAGTGGTGTGCAGGTGAGTCTCCCAAGTGATTATCCAAGTGTGTTTCTCCTCCGAGAGCTTAATCCAGCGGGCTCCTTCTCTCCAACCTTCTGCTCCGTATCACTTCCTCCTACAAACGAGTGACGACAACAACAGGTGAGAAGGGTAGCCGGCTAAAGCTATGTTACAAGTAACAAACACTGTTTACTACCAAGCTTCCAGTACAATCCAGCATCGACTGCCATCCGGACACACAGTTAAATACCTCAGCCCACAACGAAGGATGATCAGTGACAGCTGGGTGGCAAATTAGGTGCAGGTGTGTCAGCCACTGGGTGGAGGAGGAGAGAGAGAGAGAGAGAAGCACACACATACACACACAGGCAGGTCGCCCCGGGAAGGACCGTCCGACCATGACATCATGTGTCCAAAGACAGCAAAGTCATGTCCAAAATCATATGAAGCTGAACAGACATCAGATCGGAAAGAAATGAAAGGAACTTGTGTGGGTCAGTCTTTTTCTGCAATCACCTGCAGTGAAGTGACAATGAAATTAAAGAATTTG
Source organism: Maylandia zebra (assembly GCF_041146795.1). Taxonomy (NCBI): domain Eukaryota; kingdom Metazoa; phylum Chordata; class Actinopteri; order Cichliformes; family Cichlidae; genus Maylandia; species Maylandia zebra. Next base: position 36,559,408 of record NC_135179.1, on the reverse strand, counting down.
GAGCTTTTTGTCACTGCTGTTTATTGCACTGTATGTTTTAATGCAGTTAGCACTAAACTGAAATTAGACCACACAAATCCACTGTTGGCTTAATTAAATCAGTAACCTACACAGAAGGTTCACTGTGGCTCCAGCACTTATTCAACAGAATAAGTAACAAGGTATTAGTCTTCAGGCTGAAGGTCAAACAGATGTTTAAAAATTTTTTTTTGCTGTCCTTCTGCAATCCACTCTCTTCATCCACTCACTGCAATATGAAGCGATAGACTTTTTCATTTCGTCATCCATATGTGTCGTTATATCGAACAGCCCTATTTTGAACTCTCCTTGTCCTTTGAGTGCGCAGTTGCCTTTGTTATATAGCAAGGTATTTAAAATGAATAAATAAATATCCCGTTCATTTCAATACGCATGATCTGAGCATGCGCGGAATGACACGGAGCTATTCTTTGATCCTTTGATCTTCTCAAAGGGGAGACTGTGACGTGACGGTCGACGTCACCATCTCTGCCACATGAGTCCATAAATAGAGGTGCTTTAACACAGTTTTCCTTGGTGCTTTTCAGACATGGCCCTGCAGCAGTTCCAAAGTGAGTCAATGGAGAGAATAGCTCAGCGTTTAGAGCTTCTCATAGAGCAAAATAGAAGGCTTAATGGATGGACAACATTCAAAGGGAGTTGAATGAACTAAATGAAGAGACTGAGAATGTGAGGCATGAGAAAGTACCACAGAGTGCTGTTGCAAACTTCGTGCGTTTCGTAGGTCTAGGTCTAGGTCTAGGTCTTGCCATAACGGGCACTATTCTCGGTGCAGTTTGGGGCAAGTTGTCTCATCAACTTTGGGGCAAGTCGTCACATGTGACGTCGTCGTCACGTCGTCACAGCCTCGCTGCCCATGCCCTCCCAGGCTAAAACTCCGCTGTCAACATTATTGGAACCTGAGATCGCTGCGGCGGGTTTCTGGACCTCCTGAACCCCGAGCGCCAACTCCAGCTCCCGCTAGGATTGGCCTGGTGAACGCCAGATCACTTTTAAACAAAACTTTTATTCTTCGGGACTTCTTCAGTTCCTGTGATCTGGATTTTCTGTGTGTGACTGAGACATGGCTGAGTGTTGGTGAGTCCAGTGTTCTATCTGAACTTTTACCTGTGGATTGTTGCTATTTTAACTCGCCACGGACGTCAGGCAGAGGTGGAGGCACAGTGACTGTTTACAAGAAGGATTTTAAATGTAAGCAGTGTTCGTTCTCCAGCTTTGAACTTACCTCGTTTGAGGTGAGTCGTACAAACCCGATTTTCTGAGCTGTCATCTATCACCCCCCGAAATACAATAAGAACTTCATAAACGACTTTTCTGATTTTTTTTTAGCTAGGATTATGCCCAACTATGATAGAGTTCGTATTGTTGGAGATTTTAATATACACGTACTGTATGTTGTCCTGATAAGCCACTGGTAAAGGACTTTTTAAGCCTTATTGACTCTTTTAGCCTGGTACAGTCCGTACGTGGCCCTACACATGAGCACGGACACACATTGGACCTTGTTCTGTCATATGGTGTGCCTGTCACTGACTTGGAGATTTGTGACTGTGCACTCTCAGATCATATGCCTGTCTTATTCAACGTTGGTTTGACATATACCGCAGTTAAATCTGGCGCTGCTACTCGGTGCTGTCGGGTTATTAACCCCGCCACTGCTGCGCAGTTTTCTGCTCGGCGGCCCTTCTGACTTTGTCTCCTCTGATACAGAAGAGCTAAATTCCTGGTTTTATTCTTGCTGTCAAAAAATCATGGACTCTGTGGCTCCTTTAAAAACCAGGCAGCCTAAGGCTAAACCTGAGCCTTGGTTTAATGAGAGCAGTCGTGCTGTTAAGAGGGAATGTCGTTGAGCAGAACGGAGGTGGAAAAAGGATAAACTGCATGCATCATTTCTTCTTTTTTTTAAACTTTTTATTTTGTACTTTTTCCAATTTTATAGTACATGCAAACCAAAACACGAAAAAAAGAACACAAACGAAACAAACCAAAAAAATAAATAAAGGACACCCAATCTGTGGAAGAGGGGAAAAGGGAAAAAAACCCAACAACAACAACAACAACGAGGAGAGGTCCCTGCCCTATGGGGCTGAGTGAGTCTTATAAACTATCCATTTTGTCCACCGTTTTCGGTGTTTGTCAGATTTCAGTCTCAAAGTGTAGCTCATTTTCTCCATTATATATATGTCATCGATTACATCAGTCCATTCTTCCAATTTTAAAGGGTCACTTTTCAGCCAGTTTTTTGTTATTACCTTTTTGCTTGACAACAACATAATTTTAAACAAGTAATGGTCCTCCTTTCTTACATTTTCCCATATTCCAAAATACATTACTTGTGCCTCACACAGCACGTCATACCCCAGCACTTTCGTCATTGTTACCGCAATGCTTTCCCAGTAAGGTTTGATATTTTTACACTTCCAAAACACATGAGAATGATTGGCGTCCCAGTCTCCACATAATCTCCAGCATTGTTGGGGTGTTTTCAGCTGCTTGCTTTTGATATAAGGAGTAATAAAGAACCTAATCACATTTTTCCAGCCATATTCTCTCCATCGTCTAGAGCTAGTGGAATTATGCTGTGTGAGCCAGTCATCCTCTGACAACTCAAGATGTAATTCCGATTCTCACTTTTGTTTGATATATAATGTAGATGAAATAAGTACACTATACGAGGCAAATTATGTAAAGATTAGTAATACAATCCAAAAAGATTTGATTAAATGGGTTCCTATTCAAATTTTGCAGGCCATTATATAATTTCGATAAAATTCTTGATGGAGGATTTTTATATGCACCTTTTATTATTTCTATTATATGGCTTCCTTCTCTCAAGAACTTCTTCCTAATTTCTGTATTGTAAAAATGTCTTAATTGAAAATACCTAAATAAATCTGATTTATCCAGTCCAAATTGTCTCTGTAGATTCTCGAAGGATTTGAATGTTGTCCCGTCTATTAATGTACACATTGCTGTAATTCCTTTATTGACCCATCTTAAAAATGTACTGTCCCATTGTCCACTTTGGAATTTTCGAGAATATGCAGGCCAAATCAGCAATTTACAGTCTTCTATAATTCTATATTTCTTCACTATAATCCACCAGAGTTTAATAGTGAATTCAGTAATAAGATTTGTGTTCGTAGACTGGATAGTTTCTTCTCCCAATCTTGCTTGTGGATGACATGATAAGCAATAATTTATCTCCATATGCTTCCATTTTGAGGTGTAATCCGGTGAACACCAGTAAACAATATATCTCAGCTGGGCTGCATAGAAATATTCCTTGAAATTCGGGAGGGCAACTCCTCCTTTTTCTTTTCTTAATTGGAGTATTTTAAATCTTATTCTTGGCTTTGTCCCTTTCCAAATAAATCTACTAACTAATTTATCCCATCTACCAAATTGTGCATCTGGTATATGGACTGGCAATGAAGTGAACAGATACAGTAGTCGGGGAAGGACATTCATTTTTATTACCTCTATTCTTGAGCTAAGGTCCATGACAAGCGGAGCCCATTTAATCAAATCTTTTTGGATTGTATTACTAATCTTTACATAATTTGCCTCGTATAGTGTACTTATTTCACTAGTTAGATAGACACCTAAATATTTGATCTTATTTGAGTCCCATTTTAGTTTATTGTGTGGATGCTTTAAGAGAGGCATATTCGAATCGTCATATCTCCTTAACGAAGCAAAGTTAAGACATGAGGCTTGTCCCAGTATATCTTCAGACACTCCTGACGCTCACAATTCAAGAATTTCTTTCTCACCTATTACCGTTCTGAAATGAGTTGGACTTGTTTGAGGGTACGAAATTCGTCCTTCGCTCAGATTTCTTCAGATTTCAAACTCTGGAAATGAACCACTTTTTTCTCTCGTCATAACTTTTTGTTGGATTTCCACAGAGACCTGAAAATTTCCATGACTGTTCACCAAAGCCTGCTGTCTCTTACGGTGAAAGAATGATATCGATACTCCAAATAGATTTAGAGTTACAAAGCGTTGTTTGAGGGCAAGTCAAGGCAGTTTTTGCTTCGCTCTACTCAGTTATGGTGCATTAGAAGTCAAATATCTTTAATAATTCATATTTTAATGATAAATTGTCAACAGTGGAAGATTCCCCCATCTCTTCTGAACAAAATGGTGTAAGAATGACCGCTCTAGCCCCTGCGGTTAGGAAATTATAGTCATTTGTTTGAAGGGAGTCCTCACTATGAGAAATAGACTGCAAAAATCCTGTGTCTCTCTGTACATGCACCTGTTTTGGCGGGAAAAAGTACACAGGCTCTCTGATTGGTGGATTCAAATTCAGCAGCTCCCAGGCTGACCTAGAAACTTACTTCTCTCTCCCTGTCTGTGTGTGTGTGTGTGACAGAGAAAGAGAGAGAGAGAGCCTTTTTATGGGATGATTTGTGCTTAATATAGTATTTCTGCTTTTTATAGGATTTGTGCTTAATATAATATTTCTGCTTTTTATAGGATTTGTGCTTAATATAGTATTTCTGCTTTTTATAGGATTTGTGCTTAATATAGTATTTCTGCTTTTTATAGGATTTGTGCTTAATATAGTATTTCTGCTTTTTATAGGATTTGTGCTTAATATAATATTTCTGCTTTTTATAGGATTTGTGCTTAATATAATATTTCTGCTTTTTATAGGATTTGTGCTTAATATAGGATTTCTGCTTTTTATAGGATTTGTGCTTAATATAGGATTTCTGCTTTTCATAGGATTTCTGCTTTTTATAGGATTTGTGCTTAATATAATATTTCTGCTTTTTATAGGATTTGTGCTTAATATAGTATTTCTGCTTTTTATAGGATTTGTGCTTAATATAGTATTTCTGCTTTTTATAGGATTTGTGCTTAATATAATATTTCTGCTTTTTATAGGATTTGTGCTTAATATAGGATTTCTGCTTTTCATAGGATTTGTGCTTAATATAGGATTTGTGCTTAATATAATATTTCTGCTTTTTATAGGATTTGTGCTTAATATAGTATTTCTGCTTTTTATAGGATTTGTGCTTAATATAATATTTCTGCTTTTCATAGGATTTGTGCTTAATATAGGATTTGTGCTTAATATAATATTTCTGCTTTTTATAGGATTTCTGCTTTTCATAGGATTTGTGCTTAATATAGTATTTCTGCTTTTTATAGGATTTGTGCTTAATCATAATATTTCTGCTTTTTATAGGATTTGTGCTTAATATAGTATTTCTGCTTTTCATAAGATTTGTGCTTAATATAGTATTTCTGCTTTTCATAGGATTTGTGCTTAATATAATATTTCTGCTTTTTATAAGATTTGTGCTTAATATAGGATTTCTGCTTTTCATAGGATTTGTGCTTAATATAGGATTTCTGCTTTTCATAGGATTTGTGCTTAATATAGGATTTGTGCTTAATATAATATTTCTGCTTTTTATAGGATTTGTGCTTAATATAGTATTTCTGCTTTTTATAGGATTTGTGCTTAATATAGGATTTCTGCTTTTTATAGGATTTGTGCTTTTCATAGGATTTGTGCTTAATATAATATTTCTGCTTTTTATAGGATTTGTGCTTAATATAGGATTTCTGCTTTTTATAGGATTTGTGCTTTTCATAGGATTTGTGCTTAATATAATATTTCTGCTTTTTATAGGATTTGTGCTTAATATAGGATTTCTGCTTTTTATAGGATTTTTGCTTAATATAGGATTTGTGCTTAATATAATATTTCTGCTTTTTATAGGATTTGTGCTTAATATAATATTTCTGCTTTTTATAGGATTTGTGCTTAATATAATATTTGTGAATAGTCAAGTGTATGGCGCTGTGATCCGACAGATCAGCTATACCGATATTACACTCTATGACTCTATGTTTATCGCTTCTATTTATCAAAAAGAAATCTACCCTTGAGTGTACCTTATGGGCTACTGAAAAATGTGTATAGTCCTTCTCCAGAGGGTGTAATTCTCTCCATACATCGCAAAGATCCACTTCCTTTATAAGTAAATTAAGAGCCTTGGATTTATTATTTTTGCGTCTTTTTAAGCTTGTAGTATCTTTAGTATGATTTAATACACAGTTCCAGTCACCCCCACATATCAGAGTCCCTTCACTAAAACTAATAATTTTTTCAGATAGTTTTTGATAGAATTTTGGGTTGCCCTCTGGAGGGGCCTACACATTTATCAGAGATACCACATTATTATTAATCCTCCCTTTAACAGCAACATATGTACCATCCTTGTCACAGATTTCCTCTAGAATTTCAAAATTTACCGTATTAGAAATTAAAGTTATAACTCCTCTTCGTCTGCTAATCTTACATGAGCTGTAAAAGGAATTTACATAGCCAAACTTTTTAAATTTTTCATGTTCTTCTTTTGACATGAGTTTCTTGAATGAATATAATCTGCGCCTTCTGTCGTTTCAATTTAGATAACAACCTACTCCTTTTAACCGGATTCCCCAGACCATCATTGTATTTCTTGGTTTGTTTATTCTTGTGTTTTGTTTGGTCTTGTTTTGGTCCGTTTGTCTCTTCTGTTGTTGTTCGGTTTGGTTTTGCTTTCCCCCTCACGGTGATTAAATTGAATTTGTTGTATATGTTGTATAAATAAGAAAACTAATAAAACATAAATTTAAAAAAAAAAAAAAAGTGTGTGTTTCTGTCGTCATTATTTTACGCGTCGGGAGTGAGAACGGGTTGATTTCACTCACATGTGTTGTACCAGTGTACCTGCACATGTGATGTGACAATAAGTGATTTGATTTGAGAGTTCAAACTCACTGCTGTAATAACTTATAATGATTAATATAATAACTAGAATATTGGCCACATATATTTACACTGACTTTAGTCTCATGAACAACATTAACTAATTGTTCAGGGCCCTAGATGAAGGATATAAAAAAACAACAACAACAATAGAATAATATTAAACACAAAGTGAACCCGTCTTCCTTCATTAAATAGGTTCTTTTAGATGTTAAGGAGGAATTGACTTAACCAGGCTGGCGGAGAATGAAGACAACCGGACACCTGCGGCAGATGGGGAATCAGTGAACTTTTATTGAGACAGAGACAACCTCTCAACACAGCTCACATCAGGAGATTCCTAATATTTGCTGTGAGGATGGGTATATATTCTCTAAAACTTACAGGAGGGGGTTGTGAGGAAAGTGCTGCATTAGCAGAAAAACAACTCCATAAAAGGAAAGCGGCCTTGGGTGTTCTAGTCTCTTCGCTTGCAGATATCTTGCACCTGCAGGATGAGGCGATCGCTTCTTATCGCTCTCAAGGCCAAAGTCGTGAGCACATTTTTATTACACAGTTGCACAGTAACTTTAAAGCTGAACAATATTTAAAGCTGAATAATGTTTGATCAGATTATATTTTCTTCAAATCCCCCTTTTGACCCATCTTAAATGGGTCAACACACAAAAATAAGTAACATTCAAAGGAACACAGAGACGTGTCGAAGCCTGGCTCGAAAAACTCCTCGGGTCTTATCATTTGTCTTTATCTGTCATTGCAGATGAGGAGAAAAGAGTCCAGGCACCACCCTGCCCAGGGGTCGGCTGCAAGCAGTCTCGGTTCCAGACGAAAGCAGTAACAGCTGTCCTGCACACAAGGATACAACGAGTCAGTGCAACCAGGGTAGTGACACAAAATTAACAGTTCCTGTAACTCAGCAACCAAAAAGCATAAGTAATGATAAAAATGTGGAGAGTACAGAGTATACTATAATAATGAGAGATATAAACGTGAAAATGTGAAAGAATAAATCAACCGTAAAATAAACCCAGAACGGTAACTGCTAAGGACATTCAAAAGTGAATATGGTAAAACGTGAGGAAGGGGTGTGGAAAAAAACAATTTATATCCAGTGGTGGGAGTACACATTCGCTCAGGCTTAAGTCCGGAGACCCTGAGAACATCGCTTAACCCTCACAACCCGACCAGACACAGTTCAACCAGATATATCCTTCAAGAGGAAGTGGGTGAGGGAAACAATTAATAACAAGCCTAATACAAAACACCACAGAGAAACAACCATTCTAGAAGAATTTAAACAAGAGAAAGACGATAATGTTCGTCACCCTCACGATCAGAGTTTTCATCATCCGTTGGCGAGGAGGTGGGAAGTTGACTAGCCAATAAAGGCATCTGCCGGGCGAGATCCTTATCCTCAGGAGTGAGAGCTGTAACAATCAGTCTCTGGAAGAGGGATCGAATGCATGGAATACAACAGCAACCGCAGGTGACTAGGATAGCAACAAAAACTGAGATGGAAACTAGGATGGAAGCTACAAGGGCCTTATATTTGCCAAACATGTTAAGCCAAGAGTCCCACATGGCAGTATCAACGCCCGAGTGTTCCTTCATTTTAACAGTAAGAGCTGTGAGACCAGTAATAGCTTTAGTGAGGGAACCATCAGGAGCTGTGTTATTGGGGATATAGGTACAGCACTCCTGACCAAAAAGGCTGCAGACTCCGCCTCTTTCTGCGAGGAGAAAATCCGTTGCGACCCTGTTTTGGAAAGCCATTAGGGAAGTGGCAGATAACTGTGCATGCACAGCTTCAAAACCATCTCGAGTGTAATTAGCCAACAGTTGCACATTAAAGTGAATGTAGTTAATTCTGTCTACATTCGCATTTATTTCAACCATCCAAAGTATCGAGGCCCATCCTGCTTTAACCTGGTCTCGCAGTTTATATTCATCGGGGACCCCACGGGGTATACCTACAGCATCAATATAGTTTGGATTATGAGCTGAACCTGGGATTAGAGAACGTTTAGAGCGGCGTTCAGAGGAGGATGGGAGGCCAACTTCGTGTACTTTTATAGAGAGATCTACTGGAGTGACTAAAACAGGTAAAATAAGAGTTATGAGAGCGCAAAGACCTGACGCATCCCGAGGGAAACCATCATATAACTTGTTATTGCCACACCACCACCACAAATCAGCCCTAGCCGTAGGTCGGAAGTTTGGTTTCATAACCGTCATCTCAGTGCACCAAGAAGAGTTGAAGCTACCTAGTTTTACTGCATTGCCAGTCAGGTTAATACAAGTGAAATTGTTCACAGCTACATCTGAAGAAAAGAAAGGTGGTTTATTAGAGACCGAGCGTTGAGTTTTAGGAAAGTGGTTTTCCAGATATGAGCAATGACCTCGTTTTGTATTGTTCATAAGATGCAGGAGGCATGCACTATTGACTGGCGCCGGTACAACTCTTAAAGTGGGGCGTGCTCCCATACAAACTATGCAGTCGGAAGCCGTCTTGTCAGCAGCTTGTTCAGCTAGTAGTAACCAGTTGTTTGTTGCTCCAGAAATACCGGTTAGAATTTGGAAGAGGTCATCTTTAGACATTTTATTTGTGTCTACAATGCGTATTCGGCCGTTTCTCCCCCCGTTTGTATATGTCACCGGAGGGCCATTAAAGGTGGGGTTATCGTCTTTAACTACAGAGCTTGGAGCTGCACCAACGCTAGGGCATATTTCCATTTGCCAATACAGGGCGGTGCGATCAGTCCAAGGGGCAATTATAAATTGTTGACAGGAGGTCAAGGCCAGATCTTTTAGGGTAAAAATTAAGCCTGAAAGATCCGGTTTTTTTGCTATTCTGAGCATATTTTGGTTTCTCCAGTGCAAAGCCTGACCCCTAGAGTGCTTGGACCAATCGAGGTCCGTTTCTGACACTAAACTGGACCACTTCCACTGATGCCAACCTCCCAGGGTTATATACCACACTGAGGAGGAGAGATGTACTGCAAGGTTAAAAAGATCCCCCCCTTGGTCTTTGGTGACGGGAGTGACTGGCAAGCTAGCGAAATCTATTTCGACTACCCAACTTTTATTGTTGGGGACACAGAGAGTAATCATTCTAGTCGTACTTGGGGTACAGGAGGTAACCGTGTCTCGTTTCTTTCTAAATCGATCGGGCGTGGGCAAAACTGGAGAGGAAGTGGTGGGCAAGACCCTAGGGGCTACATTTGTCAGATTGGGACTGTCAGAAGGGGGCGAAGCTTTTGAACTTGAAGGTGTCAGAAGTGTCGGGGGCCCTTCACAGATCAGGATTATGCCAATGGGAATGAGACCCAGGGCCAGGAAGCAAACAAAGACGCAACATCTTTGCCTGCCTGTCATTTCAGGGGGAAAGGGCCAAGACATGTTTACTTAGCTTGGATGTCTTCTAATAGAGGATGATGGGGCAGAGAAAGGTGGTCCAGTTCCCCCCCTCCTCGCCAAGGGCGTGTTCTAGGAGTTAAAGAGCAACAAAAAGTATCAGTGACACAACTTTAAATGAGCTTTCAGCGGTTAAAACTATTGCAATGTAAAATGTAAATCTTAAAATACTCAAGCCAATATAAAAGCAAAGTCATAAAAGATGTTAAAAATAGAAAAATAAAAATGTTTAGTTCAGTATGAAGAACACCCCCTTTTGTAACCAGCCGGCTTGTAGGTTGAGTTTTGGCTCCCTCAAGTGGTTGGTGATGCTGTTGCAGCTCCTTCTGACAGGTCCTTCTGCACCTCTCTCAAGGTTCTTCCTGGTTCGGTGGCAGCAGCGCACTGTGTGTAATGAAACCAGGTGTCACCTTTTCCTTCGAGCCTGACAGCGTGGGAGGTCCGCTCTGTTATGCGGTAAGGGCCTGTCCAGCGAGGCTCAGCCCACTTTCTCTTTGTGACTTTCAGGAGGACGTAGTCCATTCCAGGTATAGCCGCCTCTTTCAGCTCTTGCTGGTTTCTTTCAGCGACCTGTGAGGAATACTGGGCAACAAAACTGCGGAGCATGTTATAATATGTCCTCGGATCGAGGTCTGAATCAGCTTCATCCGACATTAACAGGCGAGAGGAGGGGCCAGGAAAAGGCCTGCCATGCTCCAACTCAAATGGAGTGTAACCAGAGGTTTGATTTACTGAGCATCTTATGGACATTAATGCAAGAGGCAATGCCTTAACCCAATCTAATTTGGTCTGTGCACAGATTTTAGCCAATTTAGTTTTTAGAGTTTGATTCATCCTTTCCACTTTCCCCTGGGACTGGGGGTGGTAAACTGAGCCAAACTTATGTTTCAAACCTAATGCGGCTTCAACCCTCTGCAGATCGTGGTTCCTGAAATGTGAACCATTGTCCGACCTTATGACCTCGGGAAACCCATGCTGTGGTATATAATGATTAATCAGACACTTCACCACAGTTCTACTGTTTTCACTTGCTGTCGGCCAGGCTTCTGGCCAACCTGAAAATGCATCCACAGCCACCAGCAGGTACCTGTAACCACCCACTCTGTCCACCATGTCTGTGTAATCAATGATTATTTCTTTCCCTGGGCAAAGTGGGATGGGGAAGTACCCTGCTATTGGCTTGAAGGCGGGCTTGATTCCAAATTGGTTGCACTCCTTACAGGTTTTAACCATGTATTTTGTCATGTCTTTTAGATAAGGGTGCCACCAGGCGGCTAAGTTCCTCATCATTTGTGCAGGTCCCACATGCCCCACTCCATGTGCCTCTTCCATTGCTGTCTGTCTGACCCCTGGCGGTAGAATGGGCCTTCCATCTGGGCCACGCCAAACATCTGTGTTTGTGGCCCCTCTTGTTACCCATAATGATTTTTCCTGGGGGCTGGCTTTGTCCTGTAACTCTCTGATTGTGGCTAGGCCTAGTTGTATGGGTGGTCTTTCTGGAGGGGGTGTGGCTTCTGGGTCCATTACCATAATCAGGGAGGGTAAGTAACCAGCTGTCTGCTTCGCTACTAAGTCGGCCTGTTTGTTACCTAATGCCACTAAATCCAATCCGGCACTGTGTCCTTTGCATTTTACCACTGCCACCTTAACAGGTAACAACAGTGCTTCCGCTAATTCCCTCATTTCTATCTCATGTTTAATAGGCTTTCCGCTGGCTGTCAAAAAACCAGCTCTTAGCCACTGCTTGAGCTCCACATGCACTGCTCCCACAGCATAAGCTGAATCACTGTATATATTCACTTTCTGTCCCTTTCCCATCCTTAAGGCTTCAATCACCGCTCTCAGTTCAGCTCTCTGTGCAGACTGTTGTCCTGTCAACTGCTCTGCTTTCACTGTTTTCCATCTCATGTCTGTCTGTTCCACTATTGCCCATGCAGCCTTCAACATTCCACTTTCAGTTCTGAAACAACATCCATCTGTGAACCAATCTTTTTCTGCATCCATTAGAGGTTCTGCCTGCAAATCTGGCCTGATTTTCTCCTGTACCTGCACAACCTCTTCACACATATGTGGTTCCCCTGATCCCATGTGATCAGCCATGTTTATGCCTTCATGTGAGTAGGTGATGTGTGGTGCTTCCAAAATGGTACTGAGGCGTCTCTGCCTGAGTGAAGTGAGTGTGAAGGCCTGTGAGGAGACGTAGGCCACCACACTGTGTGATGTCAAAATTTTTAGTGGGTGGTTCATCACTATGTGTGCTGTTTTCTGAATGATTTTTGCAAGTCCAGAAACGTGTTGTGTGCACGGTGGGTGGCGTTTTTCAGTGTTGTCAAGCATTACGCTTACATATGTCAACACTTTTCTCTCTCCCCCTTTTTTCTGGAACAGGATACCATTGATATGGGTTCCAGTTCCAGAAACATCAAGATGAAAAGGCAAAGCATAATCTGGCACAGCAAGGTCAGAGGCGACAGAAAGCTGTTGTTTTAACTTTATAAACGCCTGTTCTGTTTCTGTAGTCCATGTGAGGGGAGCAGAGAGGTTTCTCATGCCTTGTTCATTTACCAAAGCGCGCAAAGGGGAAGTAAGGCCAACATAGTCTGGGACATAGGTCCTGCTGTAACCAGTCAGGCCCAAAAATGACAACATGTCTTTTACAGTTAGAGGTTTTGGATGGTGCAAAATGGAGTTCCTGTGTTCTGGGGACAAGGAAATACCGGACTGTGAGACCATGCGGCCTAGAAAAGAAACCTGTTTTCTTGCAATCTGTAGTTTGTTTTTGCTCACTTTAAAACCTGTGTTGGCCAGGTGTTGAAGTACCACTCTGGTGGCCTCCAAACAGATGTCAGCCGTGGGGGCAGACAGCAAAAGGTCATCCACATATTGTATTAACATACAGTCAGATGGTAGTGGGCTGGTTTGTAAAAGTTCTTTCAAACACTGATTAAACAGTCCTGGGGAGAGGGCAAATCCCTATGGTAAGCGAGTGTAACGCCATTGTCGGCCTCTAAATGTAAATGAGAAAATGTCACGCAGTGACTCACGAAGTGGGAGGCAGAAGAAGGCATTAGCCAAGTCAATGCAGGTGAACCAGGCATGAGATGGTGGGAGGTTGGTCAAGGCAACATAAGGATTAGGCACAGGCAAAGTAGGAGTGCCAAGTAAGGCATTAATCCTTCTCAAATCATGTGCCATTCTGAACTTCCCCGTGCCTTTTTTCTCAACGGGTAGGATGGGCGTGTTCCACTTAGAGCAGGAGGGCTCCAAGACACCGGCAGTGACCAAACCAGAAATTGTTTCTGCAATCCCAGCCTCAGCCTCCGGTCTGTGTGGGTACTGAGGCTGCCACAAAGGGGTAGCAGATGACAGTTGAAAAGAGACTGGCTCCACATCAACTAAACCTACATCTGTGGGTCCAAGGGACCACAAACAATCTGGAAGAGAGTCGAGTAAAGGCGCAGCATCACAGTGGTCTGTGTGTTCTCTTCCATGTGACCCGCTGACCACTCGATGTTGCAGTGTTGAGGAATTAAAGCACTCATTTAAAATTTGGTATGTCTTGGTAGATGGAGAAAACAAAACCTGTGGGAGTTTTGTAGGTGTCCAGTCAGTGGCCGCAAGGGAACGTTTAACCATTCCACCCAGCTCCTTAGCCTGGTGTCCAGGATGTAAGGCCAGGGACACATGGGGAGCTGCCTCATCAGACATCATGTACCACTGTAATTGATCTGTTGTAAAAGTAACCGCTGCTGCCACTCCCTCCGGTGCCGCAAAAATGCACGACATGTTCAGAGACCAAGCCCGCCCCTCACACTGCTTTTGGAACATGTGCTGGTACCAGGTGGTGTCATGCCTGTCATAAAACAGTGTAACATGAGGTGGGTCAGGGGGAGGGACATAAGGATGTAGGAGTGAGAGCCACGGCCGCCATTGCTGAAAAGCAGTACAAACTCCTGGTTCAGCAGGTGTTTCAACTTCCAATAATGCCCAGTAGATGTCAGCAGAGTCCGCCAAACAGGAGGAGGGTTGCAGCAGAAACTGACCACCTCCCTCTGGCCCATCAGAACAGGGAAGCACAACCCCAGTGGGGAGAGTCACAGTTAGGCCTTGTGAAGAGCAGAGTATTGTGGCTCCTAATTTAATCAACAAGTCTCTTCCCAGTAAATTCACAGGCGCCTGTTTTGAACAAACATAGCTGTGTAACAAGGTCTGATCTCCAACCGTTGTGGGGAGGGGCACGGTGTAAGGCAGAGTTTTAGGTTCCCCAGATATGCCCACCACTGTAATCACTCTGTCAGTAAGTCTTTCACGAGCAACATCCTTAATGGTGGAGTACGTAGCTCCAGTGTCCACTAAAAAGCTGCTTCTTCTTCTATCTACAGTTATGGACAGCATAGGGTCCGCCGTTGTCCCTTCACCGTCCTGGGCAGTCTGTGGGGTGTCCTATAGCTGGGGACCGCCCTCGTAGTACTCCCACCCCATCACAGGCATCTGTGGGGCCGGGGGCACTTCAACTAAAGCACCACGAGGTCCACCTCTGTGGCCAGGATGCTGATAGGGCCCACCACGGGCTCCCCTGCCTCTTCCAGCAGCCGGGTTCAAAGGGCACGCTTTAGCCCAGTGTCCAGGTTGTCCACACCGGAAACAAACATACATCTGGCCTCCCCTACCACCTCCCATCTGACCCCTTCCCCTGAAACCACCTCTGTTTCCTCCAAATGGGGAACCTCTCTGCCCATAAGGGGCCGGGGAGTGATAAGCACCATACTGGGGGGGCTGTGGATCAGTTGGCCATGGGTTCGGATACAAATCAGGGGCAACTGGACCAGGAGGGGGAGCCGCAGCGGCCACAAGCTGCTTTTTAGGCTTGTCACCTTTTCCACCCAGGTCGTTTTTAGCTTTCTGCAGCTGAACCTTCAACAGTTGCAACTGTAAATCTTCGACGCTCTCCGCTTTATCATCAGACTTAATCTGCACTTTGTTAAGATTAAAAATCAAATGTTTCTTCCAGATTGCAAAGTCACAGTCCTGCAAATCAGGATTATCCTCCATTTTCTGGCTTACTGACTCCGGAATGCCCCTCAGCACCGCCCTTCTAAACCACATGCTCTGTGAACAAGTCCTACTGGGGTGATGACCTGTATGGTTCACCCAGTCTTCAACAGCCTGATTTAGATAATGGGTCGGATTTTGCTTTCCCTCCCATTTAAATTTCTGTAAGGTGCCTTGATTTTTGGGTGGGAATTGTTTGCGCAGGGCCGGTCCAATAAACCTCAAGGCCTGCATTAGTGGCACCTCGTTCTCATGCATGGTAGTACCCGCATTTTGTTCCAGGTCCGCTGCCTGAGATCGGGATGTGCACCTAGTTATAATAGCTCTAAAATCTCCCAGTGCGAGGTCCTGTCCAGCTGTGTATTTATCCAAACCAGCCAACCAGGCATTCCCTCCCTCCATTATGTCAGGGAGTTTGTCCACTAGGGCCTGGACATCTCCGAATGAATAAGGTTGATACACTGGTCTACGTTGCGCTTTAGTCTGGACCAGGGGAAACATGCCTGGAGGCTGAGGCACAGGGCCCTTAGATCTAGTCTGATATCCTAAACTGTGAGGGGTAGAGGGGGGTGTATTGTTAAGGTCACTGAGTTCATCATCAGTATCCTCAGTTTCTTCCCCGCCTGGTGGGGTAGCAGTGTCAGCAAAAGCGTGGGCTAAACTCATCTGTGTTTCCGGATCCTGACGGCCCACCAAAGACATGGTAACTGTGACATTTGGTGAAGTGCCAGGCTCAGTTTTTGCAGTAGCGGTCAGATCTCCTTTAACAGCGACAGGAGTGCTGGCAAAGGGGTTGGACCGGGAAAGAGGGGCTGACGCAACACGATTATTCACCTGGACCACTGACCTATGTTCATTTAAGCAGCTGCGTAATGCTGCTTCTTGATCAGTTAATTGTTGTTCAGTGGGTTCCTGTCTGTTCATTCGAACCGCAAATGGTGCGCTCGCAAATGGGTCAGTTAGGCCCTCAGATCCGGTTCCAAAACAATGGGACATGGAAGAGGGGGCTCTACTACTAGCTGAGGATGTCGCCGACAGAGAGGAGCTTCCTGGGCAAAAATGCTTGGTATCTATGGGAGTTGGAGCTACGGGCGGTTCTTCTCCAATAGTCATTATTCCACCAGAGATATTAAGTACCGGATATATGCCTGCTGAGGGAGGAGTTGAGGCAGAATAGGGAGGTGGCTGAGACCTATTTTTCTTCATGTGTGGTTTTGCAGTTTCCCATAAACACACCCAGTGATTAAATTTAGCTTTGCGGCCTGCGTGCTTATCTGCTTCCTTTCTGTGTCTCACCCCGCTCATCACACCTGCACCTGCTGCTGCTGAGTTGGCTTCTTCCTCTTTCTCTTTTGCCTGCATAGCCTTATTCTGCCAAATTATTCCCCAGTTACCACTACTCCCCTCGTCCTTTCCCTTTTCTTTCATTAACCTTTCAGCTGTTTTCCTCAATGACTCTTTCTGCTTTTTTGCTTCTTTGGGCTGGTGTGTGGAGTTGATGACTGTCTCAACACATGTTAATTGTTCTCCCAATGTGCTAAGAATAACACCGGGACCCCAACCATCATCATTAGTTTCTCGATCTAATTCTCCATCCATTTTACTGTCAATGGAGGAGTGTTCTTTTATTGATTTTAAAGGAGAATTTGGGCCAGCTGGGTTTCTGCCTCTGTTAGGCACTAACAGCTGGGGCGCTGCTTTAAAGGTGAGTCAGCACTGAAATATCCCTTCAGGTGTTACCAGGCTTCTACCAAACCGGAGTCTGGCGGGTAACCTTGCCTAGAGCTTCCTGATAGGGGTGCTAGTTGGTTGTCACCTTGTTCACACGTCTCATTCACACTTCATACATTACCTGCAGTCACTCATTACCCTCCTTATGTATGTAATAAATGTGTAAAAAAAAAAAATTCTATGTGTGGTGTATTATTTTAACCAAAAGAGGAACCTAGTTCCTTTAATTGTGTAATCTGTGAACAACGGAGAACCAAACTGTCCTGCCCAGTGTTCCACAGCAAGCATTCAGCGTGTATTTATGTGTGTCCAATATCAAACAGAACATCAAAACATTTAAAACACTAAAATCATCGGGGTTTTAAGAAGAGATCCGTTTTCTCCTATTGATCAAAGGGACCCCTCCTTTGGACTCCAACCAGTACTTCTCCTTTTTAAGTTTTAGAGGATCTTTTCTAATAAAGTCCTCTGGGCCTTCCTAACCCTTCTGTAGTTTAGAGAATATTACTAAAAAATATTCTCAAGGCCTTTAACCTTTTAATTTGTTTAGAAAGGCGTTACTAATAAACCCTTTCAAGGTCCCAGACCTGCACTGAGGTATTTATCCGACACCGGAGAGCAACCCGTCGGCTGCAACCGTGGTCAGACCTCAGTTCACTCTTATCTTTATTCACTTATTCACTTATTTCTTATTCACTTATCTCTTATTCACTTGTCTGATTCTCAACAAGCCTTAAGTAAGCCAGACAATTTTGGTTATGAATTACTAGGAGTTTGGACACTAAGTATTTTTATAATGTTCAATATAGCAGAAATAAAAGGTCTGCTTACCTTGTTTTTGTGTGCACACAGCTTTTGTCCAAACTCCGTTCACTCAGACCACGGCCGAAGTCCTCCCATCCGTTCCAGTTGACCTGGAGCGGATCCTGTTCGTGACGCCAATTGAAGGATATAAAAAAACAACAACAACAATAGAATAATATTAAACACAAAGTGAACCCGTCTTCCTTCATTAAATAGGTTCTTTTAGATGTTAAGGAGGAATTGACTTAACCAGGCTGGCGGAGAATGAAGACAACCGGACACCTGCGGCAGATGGGGAATCAGTGAACTTTTATTGAGACAGAGACAACCTCTCAACACAGCTCACATCAGGAGATTCCTAATATTTGCTGTGAGGATGGGTATATATTCTCTAAAACTTACAGGAGGGGGTTGTGAGGAAAGTGCTGCATTAGCAGAAAAACAACTCCATAAAAGGAAAGCGGCCTTGGGTGTTCTAGTCTCTTCGCTTGCAGATATCTTGCACCTGCAGGATGAGGCGATCGCTTCTTATCGCTCTCAAGGCCAAAGTCGTGAGCACATTTTTATTACACAGTTGCACAGTAACTTTAAAGCTGAACAATATTTAAAGCTGAATAATGTTTGATCAGATTATATTTTCTTCATAGAGTGCGACCAAATTTATCAGTGGTGCGACTAAAATAAACTGTTCCGGTAACAAACAAAAAAAATCTCTGCAACTCTCCGTGTGGTCAACAACAGACACACATTATGCCCCTATCGTGGACTAAACCAATCAGAGATAGTCAGGGGCGGGACCTCTCTGATTGGCCGTGGTCCAGTTGAAAGTGCAGGTGGAAGAGAGAGGTGAGTAGCTTGAATAAAGCGATATTAATTCATTAACGGATTCCACACAAAGACCTAAACACAGAGCGGACCCGACACATCAGAATCAGCTTTGTCTTTCTCGGCTTTCTCACCCGACGGCCTGAACACGGACACGCTGTCGGAGCTTAGCGATTCTTCGGGTCCGCTCTGTGATAGAGCCATAAAAACCATGAAAAAATGTTGCCGTAATATGAAGCGATAGACTTTTTCATATCGTCATCCATATGTGTCGTTATATCGAACAGCCCTATTTTGAACTCTCCTCGTCCTTTGAGTGCGCAGTCGCCTTTGTTATATAGCAAGGTATTTAAAATGAATAAATAGATATCCCGTTCATTTCAATACGCATGATCTGAGCATGCGCGGAATGACACGGAGCTATTCTTTGATCCTTTGATCTTCTCAAAGGGGAGACTGTGACGTGACGGTCGACGTCACCATCTCTGCCACATGAGTCCATAAATAGAGGTGCTTTAACACAGTTTTCCTTGGTGCTTTTCAGACATGGCCCTGCAGCAGTTCCAAAGTGAGTCAATGGAGAGAATAGCTCAGCGTTTAGAGCTTCTCATAGAGCAAAATAGAAGGCTTAATGCTAGGATGGACAACATTCAAAGGGAGTTGAATGAATTAAATGAAGAGACTGAGAATGTGAGGCATGAGAAAGTACCACAGAGTGCTGTTGCCAACTTCGTGCGTTTCGTAGGTCTAGGTCTAGGTCTTGCCATAACGGGCACTATTCTCGGTGCAGTTTGGGGCAAGTTGTCTCATTAACTTTGGGGCAAGTCGTCACATGTGACAACTTGCCCCTGCTATGATCCTGGGCCATGTTGGCCCAGTATTCTTAGTTTCTTGTATTTTGTTCCTTATTTAGGCCATGTTTCCTGAGTTGCCCTGTTGTGTTGTTCCCTAAGTGTTTTCCCTTCGTGACTCTTACCCCCTGTGTGCCCCTCTGTGTATTTATGAGCCCTCGTCTCTCTTTGCGTTTATTCCATGTTTCCCCTGCCCGTTATGTCTATGTTCTCCCTGTGCTCTCTCTCTCTCCTCCTGTCTGAACCCCCGTGTACTTCCTGTTTTACTTTGTGACTCTCGCGCCTGTATACGTCATGTTATGTTCACCCCGCCCTGTCTCGTTATGGTTATCTGTGTCAGCTGTGTCCCCGTGTGTTCCCATTTCCCTCGTTAACCCTCTGTGTATTTATGTGCATGTCTCCCCCAGTCCAGTGTTGCGTCGTCAATGTCTCCTCCCCAAACCTGTGTGGCTTTCTGTTCCCTCGGTCTTCTGTTAATATTTCCGCTTTGGTTCTGTTTCATTACAAGTCCTGCAATAAAGCAGTCTTTTGAGTTCAGTTCCTATCTCCATGAGTTTTGCGTTTGGGTCCTCTTCTGCCTCCACACAGCCAGTTCATGACAGACATGGCCCCTGCAGCAGTTCCAAAGTGAGTCAATGGAGAGAATAGCTCAGCGTTTAGAGCTTCTCATAGAGCAAAATAGAAGGCTTAATGCTACACTGAAAAAAGAAAATAGTTGAACCAACTTAATTTAATTATTTCAATTGGTAACACCAAATTTAATTAAGTTCTTTGAAATGAAGTTAATACATTAGATTAACACAACTGATTTAACTCATTCACTGCCAGCCATTGGCAGTGAATGAGTTAAACCCATTGACTCATTCACTGCCATTGACGGCTATAGACGTCAATGGCAGTGAATGAGTTAAGTTACATGTACTTAATCAATTAATTGTTGTCAAATAAACATTTTGCATTAATCCAACTTAAAATTAAGACATTTCAACTTAAAGTTTTCAGTTTTTCCAACCCAATAATTTGCATAACCCAAAAGTAAAATATTGCTCTTTGCTAACCTAATCAATCAATCAATCAATCTTTATTTATAAAGCACTTTTCATACAGAAAATGTAGCACAAAGTGCTTTACATAGTTAAAAGCAGCCCACCCCACCCTCCAACTCACTCCCCACACTCTCATTAACATAAATGATGTGAATACACACATCTTCCCCCACCCCCCACCCACACACACACACACGCGCGCACACTTAAAGAGTAAAAATTGGGCTGGGTTCACATGAGCCAAGTGAGGAAACACTATAACAGGGAGCCGTCTGCACCGGGAGCCGGTCACAGACCGCAGCCTCCAGGCTGGGCACACAGCAGGAGGGAGGCAAAGGAGCCCCCCAGCCAGGCTGAGAGGACCCCCAGAGACCCAGCAGCCACGGTCGATCACAGCCCCGGTGCAGAGAGCCCCCTCCGAGGAAACACTGGAGATATGACACAATAGGCTATATACAGGGTAAAATGATAAAATAAATAAGAACGGGATACAATATAAATATAAATATAAATAGAGTAAGAAGATTAAAAAAATGGATAAGAATAAAATCAATAAATATTAGGTAAAGCCTAAATTAATAATAAAATAACAGGATAGAATAAATAAGCATAAAATAAATAAACGTTAAGTAAAAGCTAAATTAAAAAGGTGGGTCTTGAGCCTGTTCTTAAAAACATGTACGTTCTCTGCGGCCCAGGGCCCTGTGCTTCGTACGTCGCTTACTACATCCAAGATCAAATGAAACATCCAAGACCAAACCATCGCGCTAACCGTGAGCGCGCTAATCCGGTTCCCCGAACACACCTGCTGTTGACGATTAGTACAGCTGGACGCAGTAATGTGACATCACTGGGTGTCGTAAAAGGGGCTACGCATCGATAGTAGAAACATTGATCGGCAACCCTCTGATTGGTCAGCGAAAATGTCGACGGAGCGCGCTCGGCTCAGTATTTTTCGGCAGCAGAGCAAGAACTCTTGAGTGAGGGATTTCAGGAGTTTCAGAGTTTAATCAGAACGCAAGGGAACACTGCAAAGGCTGCAAAAGCAAGGAGCGAGGGCTGGCAGGAAGTTGCTGACAAATTAAACTCGTAAGTAATTTAATAATAACAATAATAATGGAGTGGATTGATATAGCGCTTTTCAAGGCACCCAAAGCGCTTTACAATGCCACTATTCAGTCACTCTCACATTCACACACTGGTGGAGGCAGCTACAGTTGTAGCCACAGCTGCCCTGGGGCAGACTGACAGAAGCCAGGCTGCCATATCGCGCCATCGGCCCCTCTGGCCAACACCAGTAGGCGGTAGGGTAGATTTATTATATTACACTATATTATCCAATATTATATTACATTATATTATAATATGTTATATTTTATCCTCTTTCACATTAGAGCCACGACAGGACCCACTAGAACATGGGAACAGGTAAAAGTGAAATATAAGAATATTCTACAGAATGGTAATATTTATCACTTATATTGCTTTTAGTCTCTTGGAAAGAGACCCTGGAATAATCTGTTTGTTTATAACAGCAACCAAGAAAAGGGCAGAGCAACAAAAGACAGGTGGTGGTCCTGCACCCCCTCGTCAACAAGTTGGTTAAGTAAATAATACCCTCACGGGAAAATCGATATCTCTCTATGAGCACACTGTCGCGCTGAGCTAAAGGATCCTGTCTGTCCCGCAATATACGCTGAATTCTGAGGACTCTCCTTATCAATCTTGCACCTTCCGCAATGGGTGGCTCGCGTATACGGACAGGACATGGCTGCGACAGACTTCCCAAATCCACCTTCGCTTTTATAGCCGTGGTCTCTCATCTTGATTACACGAAGTAATTTACAATTGCTACTCTGAAATATGAATTACATCTGTAATAATCACATACATGTAATAGAATGTTAATAGTACATTTCCCTTTTTTAGGAAATGACCTGTATGTATCTGTGTGACATCAATAAAAGGATCAAGTGCTGCATTATCTTTAGTTACATTGATGTTATTTATTTATGGTGAAACAGTGGTGGAATATCGCTGTTGCTTTCGTATAAATGAAGCGGACATACCTGCGTGGCCGCGATCTAATCCTGTTTACATAAAGTAAACCTGCTCCCCAGCAGGTTTACGCTTACGGCTCTGTTGCTATGACAGCAAGTCCCGGATGAGCTTCGGGGAACCGAACGATCCAGGATCACGCAAAATCGTCAACAATCTAATCCAGCTAACTTACTTAGCGAGGTACGAAGAACAGGCCCCTGAGCTCCTCCGGCAGGCTGTTCCACAGACGAGGACCATACCACTGAAAAGCTGCCTCTCCGTGAGTATGTGTCCTGACTTTAGGGACAATCAAAAGGCCAGTACCAGAGGACCTCAGGGTCCGCGAGGGTTCATATGGTAAAAGCAGATCTGAGAGATAAGAAGGCCCAAGACCATTAAGACATTTAAAAACCAATAAAAGAACTTTAAAATCGATCCTGAAACACACGGGGAGCCAATGCAGCGATTCTAAAACCGGTGTAATGTGGGCCCGCCCTCTGGTCTTCGTCAGCACACGAGCTGCCGAGTTTTGCAAAAGTTGTAAAGTTGAAATATTCTTCTTAGGAAGACCAGAGAGCAGGGCATTACAGTAATCAATGCGACTGGTAATAAAAGCATGCATCAGCATCTCCGTGTTGGCCCGAGAGAGAATAGGGCGGACTCTGGCTATATTTTTTAGATGATAAAATCCAATTTTGGTTACATGTTTAATATGTGGGATAAAACCAAGCTCAGAGTCAAAAATAACACCCAGGTTTTTCACTTGTAGTGAAGGACATAGTGAAAATGCCTCTAATTTAGACAAGAGTTTCTCTCTCTGAGCCTCAGGACCGACGATTAAAACTTCAGTTTTGTCCTGGTTAAGCTGTAAAAAGTTTTCTGCCATCCAAGATTTTATATCTAAAATACAGTTAAAAAGGGCATCCATTGGTCCGGTGTCATCAGGAGACACAGAGATGTACAGCTGCGTGTCATCAGCGTAACTGTGGAAGTTCACTCCATGCCTCCTGATGACACCGCCGAGAGGGAGCATATACAAATTAAAAAGTACAGGGCCTAGAACCGACCCTTGAGGCACACCACATGTCATTTTATGGATCTTAGAGGAGCATGTATCCATGCTCACCATAAAAGTTCTGTCTGAGAGATAGGAAGTGAACCAGTTGTGTACAGCACCAGAGAGGCCCACCATGTGTTTCAGTCTGTTTAAAAGAATAGCGTGGTCTACTGTATCAAAGGCTGCGCTTAGATCCAGTAGCACCAGGACTGAGAGCTTTTGGGCGTCCCAGTTATATCTAAGATCATTTAAAACCTTTAGGAGAGCAGTCTCTGTGCTGTGGTTCACCCTAAATCCAGACTGGAATATCTCCAGGATCTGTCTATCATTTAGAAAGTCATTAATCTTTAAGATTTTACTTAAAAATGGTAAGTTGGATACAGGTCTGTAGTTATTAAAATCATTACAATCCAAATTGCTCTTCTTCAGAAGGGGCCTCACCACCGCCGTTTTAAAGGCAGCAGGGAAGACACCCAACTGAAGAGAGCAATTCATCATGTATAAAAGCTCAGCCTCAAAAAATCCATAAAGTGTTTTAAAGAGTGAAGAAGGGATTGGATCTAAAAGACATGTGGTGGGTCTCACTGTGGAGAAAACTTTCTGAAGGTTCTCAGCATTAACCAGGACAAAGCTGTCCAGTGTCTCCTCAGGTACAATCGAGCCCTCAGATGTGTTTACAAACATATCGCATATTGCCGCACAGCAAGAAGGTCCTGAGTTCAATTCCAACATCAGGCCGGGGTCTTTCTGTGTGGAGTTTGCATGTTCTCCCCGTGTTTGCGTGGGTTCCCTCCGGGTACTCCGGCTTCCTCCCACCGTCCAAAGACATGCAGCTTGAGGGGATAGGTTAATTGGAAAATCCAAATTGCCATTGTGTGAATGGTATGAATGTGCGAGTGAATGTGAGTGCGAATGGTTGTCTGTCCCTGTGTGTTGGCCCTGCGACAGACTGGCGACCTGTCCAGGGTGTACCCCGCCTCTCGCCCTATGACAGCTGGGATAGGCTCCAGCGCCCCCCGCGACCCTGAAAAGGATAAGCAGAAGCGAATGGATGTATGGATGGAAGAAGGGATTGGATCTAAAAGACATGTGGTGGGTCTCACTGTGGAGAAAACTTTCTGAAGGTTCTCAGCATTAACCAGGACAAAGCTGTCCAGTGTCTCCTCAGGTACAATCGAGCCCTCAGATGTGTTTACAAACATATCACGATTAGATAAAATATCAGATCTGATGGCGCTGACCTTTTCCCTGAAGTGGTCTGCAAACTGCTCACAGAGTGAGTCTGTGGGGGTTCTTTGGGAGCTGTTAAAATCAGGGTTAAATAAATGATCTATGGTGGAAAAGAGGACCTTGGGATTATTTTTGTTATTACTCATTATTTTGGCGAAGTATGAATTTCTTGAGTTCCTTAATGTATTATTGTACACTTTAAGTTGCTCGCAAATTATTTGATGGTTGATAGCATTTTTATTTTTCCTCCACCTCCTTTCTGCTGCCCTGCAATTTCTTTTGAGTTTTTTGACTTCTTCGTTCCTCCAGGGTGATACATGTTTTACGTTAATCTTTTTGGTGGTGAGTGGAGCAACGGAGTCAAGGCTTTTCTTCAGTTTGCTGTTGAAATGATTAAAAATCAAATCGCAGGGTGCAGGTAAAATCACAGGGGGGCATTCGTCTAAAACCCTGGTAAAATTTGCAGCCACTTCAGAGGTTAGATAGCGCCTCCTCACAGTTCGCACCGAGGTCTCCCACTGAATAAAACCGGTGATGTTAAAAAACACACAGTAGTGGTCAGAGACAGCCAAGTCAACAACAGAGGACACGCTGGTGGACAGCCCATGGGTGATGACCAGGTCCAGAGTGTGTCCACTGTTGTGAGTCGGCTGTGTGACGTGCTGGGTAAAATCCAAACAGTGAAGAATGTTTAAGAATTCTTTTGATGCAGAGTCAGAAGGATTATCTATGTGCAGGTTAAAATCACCGGTTAAAATTATCATATTATAGTTTGAATGTATGTTTGTTAAAAATTCTGAGAATTCCTTGATAAAAGCAGCGCTGTCTTTAGGTGGTCTATAAACTGTGACAGATAAAACTGAAGGGCTGCTGAAAACAATAGCGTGGAATTCAAAAGTGGTAAAATGATCAAATAAAATTTGTTTGGAGGTGAGTGTGTTGTTGGCTAAAGATGCAGTCCCACCACCTCTCTCACCACTTCTAATAGAAAAAGAGAAATTAAAATTTGGTGGGGAGGCCTCAGTGAGAACAACTGGTGCATCCGAACCCAGCCATGTTTCAGTTAAAAATAAACAGTCAAGTTTATTATCTAAAATTAAATCATTAATAATAAAAGACTTGTTCAACAGAGAGCGGACATTTAAAAGTGCCATACTGATTGAGACTGGTGGATTTTTGACAATAGAGTTGAATGGATGTTGATATTTTTGAAGAGGCCGGAGGTTATTAATGTTTTTGGAGTTACTGGATTTCTGATAATTCTGTTGCTCTCTGTTTGTGATTATGACGGGTATTGTGTTGACTGTGGGAAAGAGAGGTCCGAGTCCAGAGTTTTGTGTATTACTGTTAAAAGTGGAACAAATATAGGAGCTGGAGCCAGGGGAACATCAGTCAGTGGCAGACAGATCTGCAGGTAATGTCAATTTGGGGTAGTGACAGGGCGATGTGCGGGAGTGCTGTACGCCAAATGCCAAATTGGCGGACAGCAAACGGCGTCCCCAGGCGTTGAGGTGGAGCCCGTCTGCCCCAAAAAGATGCCTCCTCTCCCAGAAGGCATCAAAATGTGGTTTAGTGTAAATTACTTTTTGTAGTGACTCTAAAATGAAATTTTAGTTTGTTTAATAAAGCTTAAATCAAAATTTTAAGTTGGCTGAAAATATTTTTCAAAAATTCAAAATCCAATGTTTTTTTTTTTAAATGCTTTATTGTATAAATGTAATAAAGTATTACCTTTATGGCAACCAACACAGCTTTTGATCAAACACATTACACATTTGTCCTTTTCAAAACACATATGCACAAAATGCAAGTAACGCTTAGTAGGACCACAAAGTTGTCATCAAAGTGTAAAGTGCAACACAGTATTACACAAATATCAATCTCAACACATATAGTGTCAACTATGAAAAAGTGCCCCAAGAGTATACAGAAACTTCTCTTCAGCTATAGCCAATGAATAAATATCTGAACAGTGTAGCTGACCAATGGGGATGAAAAAATATAAACACTCCTTTAGAGTTTTAGAATGTCACAACAGTTTGTTGTATAACTGAGCACATCAAACCTGAAATGCAACCTTTCCCTTGAAACGAAGGCAAATATGTCTGAAAAAAAATTTAAAAATAAATAAAAATACCATACAAAGTATGTATAAAAGCACATTAAATTGGGGTTTGAGGTCTCTTGGAGCATAAAAAAGGCCCAACATCCAAAAGAGACTACATATTTTACATGCTATATGTCCAAACACAGTTGTTCCTTCGCATTATCCCAGCCAACATTTATATGTGGGGCCCATATGGTTTGGAAATGGGCTGAAAAATGGGCCCCATATAGGATTGTCCACGGGTTCCGTAATGGCCCCATGTTAAATGCCCATATAGGTGTTATATTGGTAAAATCTAGGAACTAAATGGGCCCCAACTGGGCAACATACACAAAAACCCACCCAGGCCCCATCTTTCCAGTTTTTGTGGGTACCATGGGTACCTGGTGGGTACCATCACATAGGCTAAAAAGTGGGTTTTAAGTGGGATTGTCCACGGGTTCCATAATGGCCCCATTTTATAAGCCCATCTTGGTGTTATATTGGTAAAATCTGGGAACTAAATGGACCCCAACTGGGCAAAGTACTCATAAACCCACCCGGGCCCCATTTTTCAAGTTCTTAGTGTGTACAACATGAGGAAAACATGAGCTAAAAAGTTGGAATGGCATTATCAGTGGGTTCTGTAGTTGCATCTTACTACCTGTTTGAATTAGCTAATTTCTGGCACTGGGTGGGTCCCATGTAGAAAAACAGCCACAAAATCAATTTAACAGACAGCCAATACGGCTTCTGTGACACAAAGACACTAAATATATTAAAGCTGACTGCAAATAGAAATCAAGAGGGGACACAAAACACATTTTGTTCACATTAATTTTGTCACACAACTGTGGGTTTAAGTAACTATTCCAAGGAGTGTGAACTTAAAAAACTCGAAATATCAAACTACATTCAAATTGCTTAGAGTTGGAACTGTAGCAACATGGGAAAAAATAAGAAGGAAAACTCAGAACCTTGACTTGAATCAGCAGAGGTGTCTGTTATGTTTTTTACAGAGCCGTTAGTCTATTTTGTCCCCTAGCAGCCCTCAGTCCTCCTCTGTCTCTAGCTTCAGTGAACCATTTGGAGAGAGCTTTCTCTGCTTCTTGCAGGTTGACTTTTGCAGTCAAAGAATTCTTCTTCAGTGCCTCTGCAAATGAAGAAGAAAAATGGGTAAGCCAAAGTAAAGGTAACCGTAGCTTACTTCCTTTCGGAAAGATTTACAAAGAACAATGTTTATTTCACTTTCTTGCCTCAAATATATAAGATGGCACAATAACCAATCTCACTTACACTTTCAAACACTTTATTAAAAAAAGTGTCTCAAGTGAAATTAACTTACCATACACAACATTAAAGAGGCGCAAATCTCGGAACTTTTTCTTCCCATGTCGGCCAAGCAAGTTGTACTCCACGGCAAGCTCGGGTGATATGAGGAATTTCATCATTCTCCTTGTAGCATCATCTACGCTTGTTCCCCCTATATCTGCTACCATGGCAACCTGAGGGGAACATACAAAAAGGACAGATTAGATCATAAGTGTCAAACTCTGGCCCGCGGGCCAAATTTGGCCCGCAGCCTACTTACATTTGGCCCGCGAAGCCATACCAAATTACTATTAGAGCTGGCCTACTGGTATTATACAGCTAATATATATATATATATATATATATATATATATATATATATATATATATATATATATATAGTTTAGTATTAAGCTTTGCTTGTTCCATATTCAGTTTTTCAGCAAAATGTGTTTGAGTCCATAAGAAAAGATTCATTCCTATATCTGGAGGAATAAATATATTTCAATAAAAATTAACGTTAGCCCGCGACTTTGTTCCAGTTTTGAATTTTGGCCCACTGTGTATTTGAGTTTAACACCCCTGGATTAGATACTGGCATCTGGGTAGGATGCCTCCCTGGGGAGGCGTTTTGGGCACATCCAACCAGGAAGAGACCCAGAGGAACACCCAGGACATGCTAAAGGGACTATGTTTCTCTGCTGGCCTGGAAATGCCTTGGGATTCCGCTGGAGGAGCAGGGCCAAGAGACTGGAGAGAGCGAAGTCTGGGCCTCTCTACTTAGTACCGGATTGGGTCACAGGGGGAGCAGCCTAAGCTTAAGATAATGGACCAGGAATGGAGGATAAATGGACGCTTTACATATTACTTAATGTTAATTGTGTGGAGATAAGAAATACTACACAGCAAAATCTCCAGTGTTAAATTAACACTGGAGAGTGTCTATATGGGTCCACATCTCTGAGTGTTAAATACAACACTGTTGAGTGTTAAATTAACACTTTTGACAGTGTTATATGTTTAAAAGTAACCTAGTCAGCTTTGAAGATTAACAATGGTTAACACTGAGCAGTGCTGATTTTCTAATACTGGAAAATAACTCAAAATGTTAGAAATATTCCAGTACCGTCATGGAAAACCACCATGGTGGACAACCAAAACAGCAAAAGTAAGAGGGAATTCATGACGATGTTTACGTGAAGCGAAATTTTCAGTGTAGTTTGGATCTTCTTTTGCTGCTGGTTCAGTCAATATTGTTTTGAGAAAGATAAAACCTGCAGCTTCAGAATCTAGCACAAAAAACACAAAGTGCCGTCGGCTGAGAAAGGCCACATCTCACTGATTCTGATCTGTCGGCGGGTCCGCGCTTTGTGTTTACATCTTTGTGCAGAATGCGTTTCTGCTCTCATTTACTTTCTCCAAACTAAAATAGGTTTTATTTGATAAATATATAATCAAAACCCACCCCTATTCCTTACCCCTTTATCATTTATCCATAATGTTAAGCAGGACACCTGTGAATATTTTGTTGTTTTAGCTGTAAAAGTGTCATAAAATCAGCTGTGAGTGTGTGTGCTTTTATCCCAGACAAATCTTTTTTTACACACACACAAATTCTTTTTACACATACAAATCCTGATTTACAAATACAAAATATTTATGACCACATTTTGAGCCCATACAGTGCACCTAAAACAAAAAATCTGCAGTGATTTACATTTGTTGAATGATCAATTTTGTAAATTAACAGTCTGTTTGTGTGCACAGCTTACAAAACTGTACTGTAAGGCTGATTGCATGGGATGATTGATTTTGATTGCATCTGATCTGATTGCATTCTAAAATGTTGTTGCTTAAAAATAAAATCTGCAATACATGATAATTAAGAACATCAGCATAAAGACTTATTAAAAAGTAGATACACAATTTCTATAGAATGGAAAACAACTCAGTTAATTTTTGTTCCCATGAATACCAGCATCTTAAACAACTCCAACAACTATGACGAAAAGTGCTTTCCTGCTCCCCTCACCATCCGCTGATTAACACTGAGCTGCTGCTGTCAACACCATCAAACTTATTTAATGTTTAATGTTATGTTATTTTTAAATCTTTACCAAAGCTTAACGACTATGGATGCTCACACCTGGTGTTAAAAAAAACTGTTAGAAATTACAGGAGTAATTTCTTTTTTTTTTTAAAGCGGCACTGCATTTTTATTGGTTACCATGTTTATTACCACTTTTATCAGTAAAAACCTTCCTATAAAGTATAGATTTCAATTCAATTCACCTTAATGAGCTGCACTACTTTACAGTCCTGTGAGCTCTGGTTACTGACAGCAGGTGTGAATGTTTGGAGTCCTAAACTCAGATAGAGATTAGAATAACAAGGGAATGTAAAATGTTTTGATGCACCTGACAGCAGCAGCTCAGAGAGAACTCCAATTGTGAGGGGAGGAGCAAAACTGTCAGAGTTGTGGGACATGTGAAGAGAGCACTGTTGGCATTATGTTAGCACAAAACATTGAAATTTCAATAGATGTCTAATTGTGAAATTGGTCATTGACTCCTGCAGCTAAATAAACATTTATACCGATTACCAGAAGAAAAAAAATAGTAATGCACTCCTTTCACAGATGTCCCATTAACCATCACTTTTCAAAATAATCCGTGCAAGCTAATGAATATGGCTAATAAGTAATACAAATAATATGAAAATGACTTACATGTCAAAGATGGTGTTTGAGATCCCAAAGAATCTAAATGTCGTAAGGAAATAAAAGAAAGTACATGAGAAAGAAAAAGTTGCAAACGTTTCCATTTTTTCCAGGATAATTCAATATAGGAGATTTACTTACTAATCCACAAAATGAACAGTGTAATTATAAGTTTGAAATGCACTGCAAGTGTTTATATGGTAAACTGATCAACTCCAACAGCAAACACTGGCAGTGCAAAAATGTACCTAACTAGCTGACAGACTTTAAAGTCACGGGAAGATATATATATAAATGGTGACATATCCCAGAACAAATCTGAACATAAAAATATTATTAATTGTCTATCTTCAGCAACTGTGTGCTGTACAAGCACTATAAAATTTTAACATGTTTCATTTACAGTTGAATGACACAAAATCACTTAGGGGGGCACATATGACCTGCAGGCTGCACTTTGGACATCCCTGCAGTAGACTGCTACATAGACTACTTAACTATGCATAGGGGGATATTTAGTGAAAGACTTAATTTTATTAGATAGTTAATTAAGCCATCAATGGGAGTTAGATTTAATACTAGTGTTTTACACAGCATTCAGCTATAGTAAGATGTTCTGCATTTTCCTACATCACCATCTGATCTGAACAGCTGCACTTATTTATTAAATTAATAACTGCCTTGGACATTTTTCAGTAACCAATAACTAGATGGAACAGCACAGTATTTAAGGCTACGTCCACACGTACACCAGTATTTGAAAGCGGAGACTTTTTTGAAACTCATGCAAGGGTGGAGATTTTCAAAAAACGTTTTTGCGTTTAGGTGTGGATGAGGGAAACAGAGGAAACGCAGCATCAAAGGTCTGTGCCTTTTTTGACATCACACCATGTGCCAGGTTATTGCTTCGGTGAAATGAATTTCTACAATGACTTAGAAAAAATACCATTACTGTTAATTTTACTCTATGCAGTGTTAATATGCTTACATACACACAGTTACTGTCCCTCCACACATAGGACTCAGTTCTGCTTCTATGCACCATCTTTGTTTACTCTTTCCCACCCAGGCTTCATGACTTCTGATTGGCCAACATTTCTACACATTAGGAATATATCGCCACCTGCTGCTTTAGCAGCAGCGTTTTGGCTTTTACGAGTGGATGGGATTTATTTTTTTTTTTTAAGGAAAACAGAAAATGTCCGTTTTCAAAATTACCCATGTACGTGTGGACGTAGCCTAAGAGAGTGATCCAGGCAGTGTTTAGGCTGAAAAAGCTGTGTTTGTTCCCCCCCCCCCGCCCCCCTTCTTTTTGCATACCATAAATGCATCTGATAACATTACCATTTAAGCTGCAGGCATCTACTGCAGTAATTTAAACAATCATCTCATATTTTACACCCCTATAAAGTGAGCTTGCCACATTGCACATGTATGTCGCGTGGTACTGTACGACTAACTGCCATTTTGTTTACTGAGTAGTGCATAATGGCCGCATTACCTGAGCGGGAATCCACTAAAGCACAGTACTAAAAAATAAAAAAAATCATTACTTTTTGAATTAATTAAAAATAGCTGGTTGCAGATGCACAGAGGGAGAAAAAACGCGGTGTACATTATATTACGTAAATTCACAAACTGCATAGAGATATTGGTGCGATGGAAACAGAATAAGATAAGATAAAATGTACTTTACTGAGTAGAATATAGGCAGTAGGAGTTTTGTGAGTAACTTTTAATTATATTCGCCAAAGACAATGACAGTAAATTAACCCAGTTTCACCTGCTAGCTAAGGATGTTATATGCCTCTCTCCCTTATACCGTTTAGGACAAGTATAGAAAGCAACTAAAATAACCATTGATGATAACTTATCAAACCTTCAGTATTTACCTTGGCGTTAGTTTTAAATTCCTTTAAATAATCGATGTCCTCCAGGAACCAGCAAGTCAAAAATCTGCTCGCAACTGAGGACAGACCACACTAGTCCATAGGCGGCGCAATCTGCTCCTCCCTCATTTCAACAAAAAAGACTGCGAAGACTGGTTGCCGCTCACTTTAAAAAACAACTTTATTTAAAAAGTTGTTTTTTTCATAGGCGGCGCAATCCGCTCCTCCCTCATTTAAACAAAAAATACCGCGAAGGGCTTTGGAGTTGACGTCACGCCGCAATGCATTGTGGGAGCGCAGCGCCATTTTCGGGGTCTACGAATCAAAACAAACACGCTGGTCGTGTCCAAATTCATGGGCTGCATTCTCCTGAGGACCCGGCCTTCGCGGTCTATGTGGGCCGGGTCCTCAGAAGATCGGGTAGGCCGGAAGTAAACGGCCGTGAAATTGGACGGTCTAGCCTTCTCGATCTACTCCCGCCCTTAATTCAAAGTATTTCCGGTCGTCAGCGCCAGGGCACGAAAATGGACCCCGAAATCTTTCTCCGTTTTTTGTGTTCATTTTTAATTATCAACGATCTAAAAAAAATGTGTCGCGGTCGTCATCGCCGGCATGTTTTGTACTCCAGGCTCATCAGAGAAAATCATATCCAGGTAAAACTAGACGCATTTAGGAATTACTTAGCTAGTTTTATGGATAATTTCAGTGACTGAATGACGGCGGTCATTCAAAATATATGAACAAAATCTCTTAGAAAATGTTCTTCTATAAGTTTACATTTATTTTCAGTTATTCATATGATCTGTTACTTATTTTTGTACATAAAATTGCAGTAAAATTGTCAGAAAGCCAAAAACAGCGTTATTTTTGAGTTCACAAAAAAGCTTAGCTACACAGATGAAATGTATAAAATGTTATTTCTCAGTGTTAGTATATTTTACTCAAGCTTAGTAATCAGAATAATGCTTTGATGTCATAAAATAAATGAAGTCATACCTTTCTATTAAAACTGTTTATGCTGTTCTCCACCTTTTCCTTAACCAGAAAAGGCCGTTGTACTGCAGGATTAACCAAAGTGTACCAGTCCTGGACCATTTTTTTAGCCAGGAGGATCCAAGGCCTGATTTTCGGCTAAGCAGGGAGTCTCTGGCAGTGTTGTTAAATCTCCTGAACCAGGATCGGCGGCATGGATGGGGTGCCACAATTGAGATCCTGGTGTTTCTTTTCTGGTTGGCAAGTGGAGCATCCTACAGGGTGGTCTCAAGAGTGTTTGGGATGCCGCGTTCTACTGTCCACTACATCGTCCACCGAGTCACGAAAGAGGTGTTGGCCATTCGCTACCAGGTCATCCACCTCCCAACAACTCCAGAGGACCTGGAGGTAGTGTCCCGTGGGTTTGCAGGGCTGGCACGCCACAGAGCCTTTATGAAAGCGGTGGGTGCAATCGACGGCTGCCACATACGCATCAAGTGTCCAAGTGGCCCTGATGGTCAGTGCTATAGGAACAGAAAACTGTTTCCATCAATCATCTTGCAGGCGGTTTGTGACCATCGGGGCCGCTTCATCGACACATACGTGGGCTGGCCTGGGTCGGTGCATGATTCCAGGGTGCTCCGCCACAGCCCACTGTACAGACAGTCCGTCTACCCTCCTCCAGGGCATTTCATCCTCGCAGATGGAGGGTACCCATGCCTCGGGCGTCCACTCCCCCTCATCACACCCTACAAGAGGCCAGTCCAAGGTGTGGGAGCCCAGCGCTTTAACAGCCATCATTCCAGGGCACGCTCCATAATAGAGCGTGCTTTTGGGATGATGAAGAACAGGTTCAGGGCCATCTTCCTGCAAGCGCTGGAGGTGCACCACACCTTTGTACCTCATGTAAGTGACCACCCAATGTCAAATTAATTGTGTGTGTGTATATATGTATGTATGTGTGTGTGTATGAAAGAATAATGTGTATATGTATATCATTACAGGTAGTAACAGCATGTGCCATCCTCCACAACATTTGCCTCAGTGCTGGTGACATTGTGGCTCCTGAGGATGAACCTGAGGATGATGGAGCAGAGGATGATGAGGGGGAGGCTGGATTGGAGGCAGTCAGTGGTGCTCTGTGGCGGGACCAGCTGTCTGCCGAGGTGTCTGCCCTGGAGGAGGTACCACCAGACCATGACTACTGTTAACAGGCAAGTAAACATTTATCTAAGCATCTTTTTTAATACCACTTTTTCAAACTGTTGTCTGCTACAGAGTCACAAGTATTATACTAGTAGTGAATCCACTTTCTCTGGTTTGCATATTTCTGAAAAACCTCTTAGTGGTGTGGCAGCCGTCGATTGAGTCAGCCCTGCAAACCCATGGATGGACGATGCAGTGGACAGAGGGAGGAAGCATCCTAAAACTATTTGCACACCACCCTGTGCCATTCTCCACTTTCTGACCAGAAAAGACAAACCACGGGTCACAGTCGCAGCACCCCATCCATGTCTGATCTTCTTTCGGCAAATCCAGCAACACTGCCAGAGATTTTCTGTTTGTGTGATCTTTAAAGTATATTTGAAAAAAAAAAAAAACGGTCCAGGAACAGGTCACTTTGGTTAATCCTGTGTGAAAATTTGTAAATATTTGTATATATTTATCCTTCTCTGACTAAAATTCATGTTTTAGAAATATTCTTGTTTTATTATTATTTACCTTTGAAGAGTTTTAAATTGACAAATTGACAAGTAAGAACATATCAAAATATATTTTTAACTTATTTCGGAACTAATCTTTCTAGTATGGAAAAAAGTCTGTCCATCCTGTCCCTGCTCTCCCGTTCTCTCCTCTCCTCAGCCTCCCTTTGGTACTGCATGTCCTCTTTGATGAGCTCAAGGAGCTCATCCTGTCTTTCCCTTCTCCTCTTCCTTCCCGTTGCTGCTGGCTGACCTCCTTCCTCATCCGTCTCCCCTACCATCTCGCTTTGGTCATCCACTGCTGTACTTGGCCCTGGAGTGTCCTCAGGGAGAGAGGAAATAAGGACAGGGGGCCTAATGGAAGGCCTCTGTCCCATCACCTCATCCATGAGGCCAAACCAGGGCCAAGTAGCAGCAGTGGGCTTCCCACTGACTCCCTCACCTGACCCTGGACACTTGCAATCCTAAAGGCAGAGGAAATCAGAAATGACAGACAAATGTAAACAATACAACTTTTAGTAAATGTACATTTATTAAATTTCATTCTTAAAAATTATCTTCTTGACAGCACACATACTTTGTATCTTTTCTTTAAGTTGTCCCACTTCTTTTTGGCCTGTAAGGGGGTGACTTTCCCTTGCAGGCCCATCTTCTCAAGAATAGTCCTGATCGCACACAAAAAAATAAGAGAAGAGAGAAAACCATAACAACTATGATAATCCCTAAATCCAAAAGTTTTCACAGCAGAACACAAGAGGAATACGTCTGGACATCACAGGTTCTGTACAGAATGAGGGTTATTGAAACCGTACTCAGATGAATATGATGTGTAAATTGATTTATTCGTGTACCTCCATCCCACAGTCACTGAATTTTTTACCCCGGTGAAGAGGTGATCATTTTCTCCTCTAGTTTTAATAAAGTCTGCCGTTTGCTCTTTGCTCCCTATAAACATATCACAAAAACGTTGATTGGGAAAAATGTAAGCGCCAATGAAAAACCGTGGGACCCACCATACAAGCTAGTTTACGGACACTTTTTATGAAGATTGTTTAAATAAATATTACAAGTCTATGCAAATTCACAACCCTAACAACATAACCGCTATAAAAATTTAATTTTTGTACCACCATATTTTCACATACTTACATTTAAAAGTGTATTCGTCTCCCGGTTTATCTTGTGCCGCCATCGTTACGTGAATGAAGTTGTTCTGGGCTGGCAAGCTATCGAGCCGGTGGGGTGACAGACGTCACCGAAAACGTTCCATGCACTTTTGCAAATATGCAATATCTTGACAAACAAAGCAGATATTTGAAGTTTACACACCCACATTCTCGCCTGAAAATATGTTAAAAGTTTATTTTGTGACCCAGAAAGATTAATAAGAGTAATTTTAAAACTTAGTAGCGGCCGCCATTAGCCGGAAACTGGAGCTTGGCTGGGCCGCGCTATGAATTCTGGGATATGGTGGGCCACGAAGGACACACCCGACCCATCCTTCAAATTCGGAAAAAGGAGCACGCATTTGTCGGCTGCATTCGGAGGGGTCTACGAATTTGGACAGCCTTCGGCGCGTCGCTGTGACGTAATCTGTCTACAAATGCGGCCTCAGGAGGATGCAGCCCATGAATTTGGACACGACAACTGTGTTGGAACGACGACTACAAGAAAGATGCTTAAAAGCAGCTCAAAAGAGAATGGACTGTATAGAGACCGATTGCGTCAAGAGGCAAAGCAGCGGTACTTGCAGAAAATAGCGTGCATAGGAAATGTGGAGTCAGCGCGTACAAGTCGTCATTCAAACAAAGGTAAGTCAGCTCGAGTACTGCGTGTGAAATGCATTTGATTTCCCTGCAAACATTCACATTAGTGCAGCATAAATTCATTCATGAGGGGAAATTACAGTGAGAACATGTGGAGGCTGTTAGAGGGATAACATAGTGAGTTCAGTGCATTGATGAGACATTGTCCTGAAGGATTTAGTTATTATTTATGGTTAAAGAAATTGCACTAATTTATTCATAAATAATCCTAATTATACATCTTGCTTCCATGTTTGTATCCTGTGTCACTAAAAATACATTTTATTTTAATTTTATACATTGATTAATGACCTGCAGAATCTCCTTATCATATTAAGTGATTCATAATTGTCACTTTATGCTTTCTACATCGCTAAAGTGATGACATCCTTGCATTACATACTTTAGGTTCATTTTCTGCAGCCAGGTTTCTGACAGAGAACAGACAGATTTACACTATAACATGCAGCGTTCTATAGATGGACACATAAAGAAATGAAAAATTACATGTATGTGCTAACTTTCTAAACACTTTGTTACATTTATGATAAAGTAGATAAAACACATTTGTGTCGGCCTTGGCTCATTAGTTCTTGTCTTTAAATGAACTTTGTGTGTGTTTCAGGTCCTGCACTCTCAAAGACTGAATGAACCAGCATTGCAGCCATGAGTCAC
The DNA here is from genome assembly GCF_041146795.1 of Maylandia zebra. Classification (NCBI taxonomy): domain Eukaryota; kingdom Metazoa; phylum Chordata; class Actinopteri; order Cichliformes; family Cichlidae; genus Maylandia; species Maylandia zebra. The sequence goes on along the minus strand of NC_135179.1, from coordinate 36,521,378 downwards.
TGTGAGCATCACAGGGAAGGTTGAAGCCGCCCACTGCAGCTGTAAGGCCGGAGTCGCAGAGACCTGCAGCCATGTCGCTGCTCTTCTGTTTAATGTAGAAGCAACAGTGTTGATCCGTGGCACAAGGACTGTTACAGATGAACCTGCATACTGGGTTTTGCTGGGTAATAATACCAAGATACAGCCAGAGGTTGGCCATAAGATAGACTTCTCCTCTTCAGCTGCCTAAAAAAAGACTCTTGATCAAAACATAAACAGACCATCCGTATTGAAAGGTAAAAGGAGCCATCCTCAAAAAAGAAAAATCCCACCTGCTACTGTGGAGTTGTCACTGCTATTGGATACTTTGCTGGAACACAGTAAAGCTGTGGGTTGTGGGAATGACCCATAATGTTTTATCTAGGGGTCTAGATTTATGCCTGTAGTGCACTGCCGTGTAAATAATTTGCATTTACTGAATATCTACTGACTGAGTCCCACTGTTCAAAAGTTGAATAAAGAAACAAACTAATTTTGCCTCTTTTTTTATTAAAACCACTTTATAGAACATCACATCAGTTACAGTGTAGAATCCATGTCATTTATAGTTTACAAATGACAAAATGTTTACACAAATCATGAGTGTTTACATGATATCACCCACTACTAACATTACTTTATTTACTGTATCTTTTGAAAAAATACAGCAATTTTAACAGCACAAGACTTAAGAATATTTAACAGGAGCAGGCTTCATTCTTCCCTGGTTTTATTATCACACTGTTCACCAAACGCAGCAAACCTTCACCATCTTATCCAGGAGGGTCACCTCTTCACCCTCAGAAGAAGTAATCTGATTGGCATGGTGGTATGTTTGAAGCAGGTCCCTTGTGTAGCGCTGGAACCCAGTCACGATGTTTCTCCAAAGCCCTATAGGAACCGCTCACTTTAAAAAACAACTTTATTTAAAAAGTCATTTTATGCCTGATACAAACATTTTAAAAGGCAAACCATGCACAAGTTAAACAGATAAATTTTAGTTTTGCTTAGTTTTTTAAGTATAGGAATGGTTATTATGTTTTAAAAAATCATATGTAATAATTGTCAAATAACATAAAAATAAAACAACATAATAATAAAAGCATAATTGACAGAATATATCGTAATGATAACAATAGCAACACCTCACTTAAAAGAATCAGAATCAGAAAGGGTTTTATTGCCAAATGTTGAGCAGGTTTACAACATTAGGAAATTGCTGCGGTGCTTGGTGCAAACATACTGTCATAAACGCTTAAATAGATATAAAAATAAGAATAAGAATTAAAAGTGCTAAGTAGATAGATACATGAGTGCAGGTGGTGATCAATGCCAAACATGGAATGATGCAGTTTGCCCCACCTGGGGCACACAAAAACAGCTTTTCTTTAAAAGACTATGTTAGCACATATCTAACCCATGTGAAAAACCCAAGTGGGTCCTACATGTGTTTCCCATTTTGTACCAAGTTAAGTGTTTCCCATGTTTGACCCAGCTAGGACCTACTAAAAGTGCCCACTTGGCATTGCCCACATGGGTTTAATGTGAAGAACCCAAGTAGGCCCCATACAAAAAGACCAGTTTGAGCCCATGCCCATATGGTACCCATCTAGCCCGAGCAAAAACCAGGTGGGGCCCATATATACATGTTGGCTGGGATGGCACAGGGCCATTTGTTGGTCATTGTTCTGTGCCATTACTGGGAGCTTTGAAGTTTGATATACAGATTTTGGACTTTGGGGGACATCTTGTGCTGATCAAGCTGCATGAAGATTTTTTGGAGCACTTCAAAAGTGAAGCGAAAGGGTTTTGGATAAGCTAGGTTGAGTGCATAGATCAAACCTAGAAGCAGGGCACAAGCTGAGGCAACCGAAGTTAGTTCATGCAACACTTCCACACCCTCAATGACAATGCCAATGTCTTCAGGTGGCTCCTGCAGTCCCTCCCCCTCCTTCCGAATCACATACACTGCCATGGTGACCTCCTCCAGGTCCCTCTGAACATCATCTGAACATCCACAGTCCTACAGAGGGGTACAAGACACAAACACAAATCATCATTAGCCTCACTTCTTACTGTGATTAAGTGTTTGGGTGATGTACCAATATGTGTTATGTGCTGGGCTATTTCTTGGCTGGGTGTCATCACACACCAGAAACAGCAGAGAGAGGTGTATCAATCTGACTCTAAACAAATTGTAAGCAAGAAATATAAGATTTCCCAACATGTCAAACTATTCCTTTGAACTTAAATAATCAAGTAAGCCCGTCTTACTTAAAACAAAGTCAATCCAATATGTAATGTGTTGTTGCTGGGAATTACATAATGTCCAATATGGTCATGATAATAAATACATGTCAGCAATCCAACTAGGGTTCACGTGTTATGTTTGTTCTAACAGTTAACTTTTTTTGTGTCCCTTTGACAAGATGTGCTGACAAACTGTTGAAACTTACAAGGTATTCCTTGATCAGGCCATCTGCATCTTCTCCCAGGAAGATGGTGAGGGCTTTCAGCACACATTCGATGATTAATGTCCACAGTCTAGAACAACAAATGTTGATTAATTTTAAACTCTAAATTTCATAAGACAGACATTCTTACTCTTATTGCTTAACTTACATGTACTTTATTTAAAAACAGTAATTCACAAGCCCAGAGATTCATTACAGAAAGAAAAGGGGATGAGTTCAGTGGTGTATTTTTTGAGTCGCTAAAAACATTCATGCATATGAAAGCCATGATTAGCACTGGCCTGCCCATATTGTCTTTATGAAGGATTCAGATATATTTTGACAGCCCTCTTAGTTACGAAGTATCTTGTTTGATGGTACAGATTTACCTGGTCCAATGTATCCATGATGTTCGCAATCTTTTGGCGTGTTGCTCCTCCTTTGGCACGTATGACTTTGATCAGCTGACTTGAGTGCATGTCTAACTGGGCCATGAACTTCCACTCAAGAGGAACAGCCATGAGCCTCTGGAACTCTGTATTTATCTAAAAACAAAACACAAATGACAGTAGATATTGTATTATGGAACAAAATGCTGAAACTGATTGTATGCCAAAATGTCTATATCCCAAAAAGTATAACATATATGGGAATTCAAAATGTAAATTCTTTCATTAAGTTCAGTGTTATAAAATCTCAACCACATCAAGTTATGACCGATTCATGAAAGTTAACTGCAATAAATCCTGAAGCATACAGACTTCGATCACTTCAGTTCCATTCTTACCTCTTTCTGTGTGAAGAGTGCAGGCCATCTGTCCTTCAGTTCCTGAATGCTTGGTTCTTGGTTTACCACCTCATGTCGTCTGTAGGCAAACGTGTTAGCCATTTTGTCTGCGATGACCCTTTCATTATCCCTTATCCCGATCTCTGTCAGAAGTTCTAGTCTCACTTTTTCCATGCTGTCCAGAGTCTCACCAGTAGGAAAGGATGGATAAAAGTTAGCTTCAGAACGTTTTGGCTTCTTCACTTAGGGAAAGCATCTGTAGTAGCTTTAGATTTCAGTGAGTTTACACACAGCTCTGGACACCCCTGTAATTTGAGCTGGGTCCTGTAGTTTGCCATTTTGTACTTCAGTCGTTGTTTCCAACCGTAGCAGCCATTGAATGATCCAGGTTCTTTCAAACATGGGTGCTTTTTGATAAGGGCCTCTGCAGCTGCGCAGAAATGTGCATCCTCTGGATAGGCCTTGTAACGGTAAATTTCTTCTGCAACTCTTTTCAGGATATCAGACAGCATTCGGGCGCTTAAAGTCAACATTTTTTGGCTCACACGGTACTCAGTATTCCCCCTCTCTAGCTGTAGCTCTGTGTCATATGAAAATTGGGGAATTGCAAAGTCTTCTGGCCACTGTTGTGTTCGAGATGACATAGATTCAGGGGATGAGAGGATAATTGTGTCATTTGATGCCACCGAAATACCGTCATCAGACTCAAATGAAAGAGACAGAGATGAAGTGGACTGATTGGCACTGATCAAAGGTGGATTTGTTTGCTGGTGGATCACTTTGATTGTCCCCAAATTCCGAAGTTCGGTGGTAGAATTCAGATTGAAGAAGTCGTTGCCAAAGTCTTGGTCCACGTATTGCAGTCTGAAGTTACCTTTTAACCCAAAGGTAGTCTTTATCGTGCTGAGAAGGTCTTCAAGTGACTCTGGGATGCCATTTGGAAGAGTCAGCTTTTCAATGTTGTTCTCTCCTAAAATCACCTTCAGTCTTGCAGGTGTTGAATCAGCCATGGTGGTCTGAGAACAAAGCACAAGCACAGTTAGTGAGGATCAACATGTAAACCACTGACATTTCCAATTAGGAGAATTTAATGTCAAACTAGAGGAAAAGAGAGAAGGCAAAGAGAGGAGGAAAGGGGAGGAGAAAATGAAGAGGAGAGGTGGAGATCAGCTGAGGCAGCGAGGAGAGAAGGCAAACCGAAGAGGAGAAGGGAGGAGAAGAGAGATGGCGAGAATATGGGAGACATTGAAGAGAAGAGAGAAGGAGAGGAGGTGAGGAGAATATAGGAGACAACAAGGAGAGGAAAGAAGAAAAAGAGAAGAGAAGCAGAAGGGGGGAAGAGCATAGGATTAGCATTCACTGACTGGAATCCAGCAACCTGCATTAAAAAAATGACATAACTGATGAATTGCCAATGACATCATCACACCACTTTGGCTTGCAGTATAAAATAAATATGTTCTGAGAACACATTAGTATTGTATGGGTCTGGGTTTTGTTTTCCCACTTAAGAAAATACTTTATCATATTTTGAGGCCTCACCCTTTAAACATGGACATATCTTTTCAAGGTGACAAGACGCATCCCTCTAATTTTGTAGTCTGCCAGTGGGTAGGTATCATGCAGTTCTTGTGGCTCAACAAGTTCCACTTCTTTGCTTGGTGATGTTTTGAGATCATAAGCTCTGTAGTGTTCCATATACCATCCGCTAAGCTTTTTCAGAATGAAGATTAGTTTGTCCTGCAGTATCACCTTTTGGATGATTTCACCAAACTCTGGCAGTCCTCCCAGTGAGCCGTGGATCAAGATCATCCCACACTTGTAGATTAGTCCATTATATGCTACACTTTTAGCCAAGCACACATTGTCCATATCTGGAGACTTCTGTCTCAGTGCATTTGAGATGTCCTTGTTAAGAACATCAATGTGAACAGTGGAAACATCTGTTACTTCCAGTGGGGGTTTGGCAAAGCTAATTGCATGCAAATGATATGCAATCTGATACTGATGTCTCTGTGAAAGGGAAAGAAGTACATTTTTGAAGCATCTGATGTTCCTTACAACTCTTTTAAAAAAAACTATGCTTTGCTTCGAATCGCATAGTCCATAGTGCAACCAGTGGCCCAAACTTACGGATCAAGTATGGATAATGTTCCAAGTAGTGGTGCTTTGGTTTAAGATTAACATCTGGGAAAACCTCTTGAAACTTGATTCTGTGCTCGGAGATCTTAAAACCAAGATATGCAATGGAGTCCTCAGTATGAACAGGACTGACAACAAGATCAACAATGTCCTTCAAGTCTGTTAAGATGTGCCAAGCAGGCTCCTCACAGGGTACACTCTGCCCAACGAACAAAGGCAAAAATCTGGTAAGACTCCAGTTCTCGTGTGCATTCCCTCCTACACTTTTTTTGGATGCAAAACTGAGAGCCACAGGATGAGGTCGATTTGTTTTGTCAGCCCACTTAAAGTTGAAAGATGATATTGCTTCATTCAATGTACATAATGTGAAATACTTTTTTTTGATTAACAAATTGAGGCAAAGCGCAAGTTCAAAAGGAACAATTCCCTCAAAAAGATCATGTACAACATCAGGTGGAAACCCAGTGGTAACATCAAAATGTGAGAGGTGCTTTGACAAAATACACTTTGATTTCACACCATAATAACTGGGCCATTTGTTTTCCTCGATAATTCGTAAATGATCTGCATGAATGTCTTTTGTTCTTAAAGTAAAGACTTCACTTCTGACTTCAATAGTCTGGAACTCTGATGTTTCTGCAGTGCAAAATCTACATACGTATGTCCCTGAGAAATTTTCAAAGAATCCAGCAATACTGTGTGCACCAAGGTTGTCGGCAACAACACACTGAACAGTGCCTTTTACTGTTCTGCCCAACTTTGACAGAAATATCCCACTCTGTTCCAAAATTACAAGATCATTAATTACAGGTTTTAACACTTTCTCATACCCATAGCACTTCAGATCATTACTTTTGATTAAAGCAGCCAAATAGATTGAGGTTAAAGCAGAATTACAGCCTGGTGGCAAATTACCCAAAACCCAGTACAATCCACAAATGTTATGCTTCCTCCGTGATGTACCAAGGGGATTACATATTTCGAATTCATCAATGTATAATATCAATGAAATGCTTTCCTGCTTGGACAACAGTCCATTTTCATGGAAGAAGTCACCATCGAAGATAGTTTTGTAGTGCACAGAAGTTTTTTGAGGCTGATTATCTACAGTATTCAAATTAACAGCCTGATCCAAGATTGTCTGGCAGTCAAGAATATGCTGCAAAGACTTTAAAATTGAAATATATTGGAATGACTTGTTATTTTTTCGGTCAAGTATATATTCCACTGGTTCCACTACTTTAAAGTGGCTCTTATAGTATGCTTTTCGTCTCCAAGGACTGGAAAGTGGACCTTTATCTCCAATTGCTTTTTTTACAGGGTTTGTCTCACAGAGTACACTGGCTAGCTTTTCAACAACTGACTGGTCAAATTGGCATCCGTTGTCTTGTAATACTTGGCTAATAGTCTTTTGGGTAATCGCCACAGAAACAGAACCAATCAAATAGTTTAACTCCTGCAAAAGCTCATCTACAGCTGCATTAGACACAAGAAAGATGTGTTCCAACTTAAGGAGCACTGAAGCAATTTTAAGCTCAATATCCTTCTCTAAGTTTTCAGAATACCCATTGTCAAAAGCAGAATTAAAATTTACATCACTCTCTATAATTTCCACATCTGAAATATCACTGGCAACACTGGCACAAGATTCATCAACAGAACTTATTCCAGGCTTAAATGTGTTCACTGTACCAGAGTGTTTTCTGTATTTATGACTTTTGAAGTTCTCATAGACATTGGTTTTATATTCACAGTTTTGGAACACACATGTTACAGTCTCCTTATTTTTAAGATGCTGATAGATATGTTGAAAATATTCTCTTTCTGTGGAGAGTTGATTATGGCCACAAATATGGCAAGTGAATGTGGACGCAGCTTTGGAGACTGCTTGTTGGGCAGGGTGATTTCTTGATAGATGGCTCAGTAGGGCGTTCCAAGTCTTGAACCTACATGCACAATTTAAATAAGTGCATGGATATGAGTGGCCTCGTCCGTAATGCCTATGAATCAGTTTGTAGTGTTTGAGCAATTCAGATCTTTTTGTTAATGTTGTCCCACAGTCCTTGCATCTCCACATGAAGCATAGCACTGGAGAAACAAAGAGACACGCTTTACTGGGTGTATATAAATAATTTGAGAAAACACAGAGGGAGAGTTGGGCAATATTACAATATGGTGATATGAGACTAGATCTCATCTCAGCTTTTTGCCACATTGCCCAACACAAAGCAAATCATTTAAACACAAAATGTATTCATCAAATGTAGCCAGCCCTCTCTAATTAGATTTTAAAGGGATAAGTTCAAAACAAAAGTTTAAAAACAAAACCCAAATGCCCATAGGTACATTTTTTTTTTTGCAATTGTTTTATATATAAAGCCGATTCCTGTTCAGTGTAAAACTGAATTAAGTTTAAATGAGACATTACTATTTTGAACTTGCATACCTTTGTTGTTGATGAAGTGAAAGTACGCAAGTTCACAGGTAAAACGAGCTGCCTGGCACGCCTCCACACAGGAATGCCCCTCTTGAAGTAGTCACAGAGCTGAGAAGAAGTTAGGTCAGAAGGTGGCGATGGGGCATCACATTGGACACCAAGCCAAAGGTTGTGGCACTGTCCAGGGTTCCAACCAGAGGTGATGTAATCTTTCTGCCATCAGCAGACACCCCTCTAGAGAGGTTGACAGGAAGGAAAGGAAGCGCTACCTAAAGATCCTAAAGATTAAAGATATGTTCGAGTTAGTCTGTCGATCTTTCATCATGTTTACAGTGTTCATCTGCATCTATGTACTTATATATGTATTCAGACACAGACCAGAAGTGTGCTAGGTCTACAAGAAATCTGATGGCTGTATTTTCTGTGTTCAATAGTGTAATACTTTCTTCTATGATTTCTAATTTTGATTTTCTGCCGCACACCATCTCCTTCTCACACGGCTGATCCGTGCGTGTACGAGCGCTGCACGCACCCTTTCTCCTCGCCTTCTTAACGTCATGTACATTGAAAGCAATGCAAGCGGCAGTAAATGCATGCTTCCTGGAGCCACCACAGCTAAACTTTACCTCCTACATCACCCGTGGCCGTGACCGCATGAACTATTCGCGCCGACAGGCATACTGCGAACAACCACTCGTGTATAAATGCGCGCGCCCGAAGTAACGTAGTCTGAAGAGAACCGCGGCCCAGCTTGCCGCTATAATGTGCTAATGCTAATGAATAACTAACAGTAAGCCAACACCGACACACTGCATGAATACACAACTTTAAGCTAGCATTACGATATTAAAACAAGAGAGTACCGCCGGCAAACTACTAACTTAACCTACATGTCCAAGCACAAACTACCAACAGGTCTGACATTTCGCTAATGTTAGCAGGGCTGAATGATAGCGGTTTGGTCAGGTCAGTTTACTAAACACTTAACAAACTTAACAATACAGTTGGAATATTTTTATATCTAATATATTAAAATATGTGTTCTACATTTGACTTACCTTCAAGGACTATGGAAAAAGTAATATCTTCGTTACCTTATTGACCAAATTGTTCACGAGGTCCTGCCTGCAGCCAAGTGCCTCTCAAATTGTTGTTCTCAACCGCAAGTAGAAAATTCTGGAGAAGGCGGAGACTTCATGACATCAGACTGCGTCACGAGAAACCTAATTGATGCAGGTTGACTCTAATGAGAATAGCAGGTTACATGTGTACTGAGGGAACAACACGTAATAACAAGTTGATATACTCCACAAATTTAGACTGGCTCCACTAAAGCAGAAATCTTAATGAAACTGACTCTGAACTTTACATAACTTCAACTACTGCTGAAATTCACTTTTTAGAGTGTAGACACCAATTACAGGTGCTCAATCCCACCTGCAGAGCGCCTGTCCGTCTGCCTGAGGTTAGTAAAAGTGTTTAATACGGTAGTCCTTTATTGATACCTGTGCTAATATATGCTAAACCATCCAGTTATACACGGCTAACATGGATGTGCTATGCTAACAGTGAATGCTGTCGGTGTTTGCTGAAAGCAAACTGTGGTACAGAGACGATTGTTTATAATATTTCTAGTGATACTCAGGTCTCATCAAGCCCCGATTTAATTCGATTTATGCTGTTATCAGTGTTTGCGATGATAGCATGGCTGTGGTGTCACATCAATGTATGCGCTCGGTGTTTGCTGATATCAAACTGTAGCATTAGGACCACTGAGTTAACCTTGTAGTGATACTCACTCCTTTATATTTAGACCTGGTTTAATTCTGGGATAGTTGAATATTTGTATATAATCCCTGCAGCTGTCAGACTCTATAGCAGGGGTCACAGCCTTTATTAAAACAGAGTTAGATAAAACTGTGAACAGTTTGGTTCATCTCTAGTTACATGGTTCTATCTTGATAAGCTGTCTTATCACAGATTAATTTTTCAAAAATATTAATGATTTAAGCAAGGAAAGGGCTACATGTCAACATACAACTCTTTATTTCTATTAATGTCTCACTTCATTCCTACCTGATTGACATGTTTAGGAATTATGAGTGATTGGCTCACTGTAGTTGTGAAAGTTGCTACCAATCAAATTATGATATGTTAAAGTTAAAACAAAACACAACTGTTTTAGATATTATCTAATATACATTTTGTAATTATCCTTATAATTACAAAATGTTTTATGTAAGATTCATGTTTTGTGATTTATATCTGACATCACAAAAGTATTTTGGAATTTGAATAATGTATTTTGTAACTGCAGTACACATAATACTGATTTTGAACAATTTTGTCCAGGTTCCTTGTCACCGGGGACTCCTTCAGGACCATCGCGTTCAGTTTCAGAGTCGGTGTGTCCACGGTGAGCCAGATCACCCCCCAGGCAGCGACGTCCATCTGGGACTGTCTAGTGGACGACTTCATGGCTGTGCCTTCACCTGGAGACTGGCGGTCCATCACAGAGGGATTCCAGGAGCGCTGGAACTTTCCTCTGTGCTGTGCAGCTCTGGATGGGAAGCACATCCAGACAAAGGCACCCCATATATCATATAGGAGACACACACATTGATATACACTAAATATTTATTTCATTTCTTTTTTGTGGTGCCCAAATTGATGCACCTGCTTGATTTTGTTTAAACAATTATTGCACACTTTCTGTAAATCCAGTAAACTTCTTTTCACTTCTCAAATATCACTGTGTGTGTCTCCTGTATGATATTTAACTGACATTTTTTATTGTAACAACCAACGATTTATACAGGAAAATGTCTATTAACAAGGTTGCCCAAATTTCTGCATCCCACTGTATCAGTATATTTTGTCATTAGTATAATATGAAATAAATTCTACATGTGTCAAGTCGTGTGTAGTAGGACATACGTGTAGTAGAACTGAGACATTAGTCATTATAAAAATTTATTTGAAATAATATTAAAAGTCTCAAACAGAAAAACATTAAACATAAATATATAAAATATAAGAATTTACAGAGAGACAGGAATAAAAAGGACCAGCTGCTCTCCAGAGCAGGAACAAGGCTGAGGAGGAAATGCTCCATTGGAGACTGGTGTGGCCTCTTCAGGGACTCCAGGATGGCCAGCTCCACCGCCGATGGACCATCCTGGGACCCGTCCCTCATCTGCCTCGGAGCCGTCCTCCTCTGTGGGCCTGTAAAACAGCACAAAACACAAAGAAATGAGAAGGCTGCTACTAGATTTTAATTTCAACATTGAAAAAAAAAAAAAAAACAATAACAGGATATAATCAGATTGGTTGTAGATATTTAGTAAAGGTGATCACAAGGGAATCCCACCGACTAAAAAGGTATCAGTGCTTGCTGTACATATCTGTGGGTGCAGCAGCAGGAGCTCAGGGACTGGGGATGCTCTGCTGCAGAATCAGTTGGTTCTATCAATACAGTATTAAATGTTAACAGGTTGGATATAATAATCGTAGAGTAGACAGTGGTCCCTCATTTATTGCAGGGGTTCTCAGAATAACTAGCCCCTGGTCACAGTTCTCACAATTGATTCTCAAAGTGCAAACCTTTGTAGATTGCAAAACGTAAAAGTATTATTATGCCGCGGTTTGTCTTCATCTGCCCGCCACTTTCGTGCGCCTTTTTCCCTCACGGTGCAGGTGTCTATTTCCGAATGAGGCTCATAGTTATGGGTGTTTTTGTGCTGTTTTTTCTATTGGACGCGATGGTTATCAAAACCAAACGTGATAAATTTGGCAAGCGCAGGAGATTTGTCAATCAGGCTGCAGAATGCAATGCTGTACTGTGCAATAAAAAATCAGCGAAAAAGCAAAGCAGTGACGGATGAACAGCGGGACCACTGTGTGCTGTTTATTAATAAACAATAAAATATATTCCTAAATGACAACATGCCTAAAAGCAGAACGGTATTTGTACGTCAGTGGGAAAATAGCGGTGGCTTGCTAGCTTTTGTGCGGCTTCCCCGGGTCAGTGAAAACTTTCAAAAGAGAAATGAATGAACTTACCAGGTTGCCCGATCTCTTCACATATCTTCCTCCAAGCTCGGTCCTTTTTATTCCTGTCTCGGTACTGAAAGCAGCTGGTGTTGTACAGCTCGGAGTTGTTTGCTACCGCATTGATTAGCCTTCCCCTCCATTGAAGTATGAAAGGCTTTGGCTGGATCTGCCCCTTTGACCTAGGTAACAGCCACGTCACCAGGCTCCTGATTGGTTGTCGCGGCGCGATTTGACGCTGGAGTTCAGATTTTTCCAACTCGAGCGGTAGACGCGAAACGCGCGTATGCACAAAATGCAACACAAAAACTCACGCGCGTGGTTTTATTCGCGACTCAAACGCGCCAGACGCGCTACACTGACGCGCGTTTCACGCGTTTTGGCGTTTTCGCGACGCAAATCTGCTTCCGAATTTTCGCGGGACCCGCAATCGCGCGTCATCGCGCCTTTCCATTGACTTTACATGTAAACCTGACGCTCTATTCGCGTCCATCGCGTTCGGTGTGAACACACCGTTAAAGATGACTGGTTTTTTAAGGAAGCAAAAGAAGATCAGATCAGATGAGCATGATGTGTCTATTGGAAACAAGTTCAAAGAATTGTCTAATAATGAGTTGCTGTGCATCCACACTGCCTGACATATTTTACCTTTACAAATAAAGCAGGTACAACAGATTCATATACCAAAACAAATGTCAGGAACTTCACCAGATCACAGGGCATTGATCCTTTCTCTCTCTCGCTTTTTTTTTTTTTACTCATCTCTGGAATTTTTCTTTTGTGTTGATCTTTACTCATACCAAGGCTGCTGGCTTGGGGCTGGCTATGAGCTCTGGATAGCTTTAACTTTAACAACATCTTCTTCTTCCTTACCTTCTTTAAAATATTCAATGTTCAGCTGGGTGAGGGTGATTTAAGGGTCTGTGGAGTTTGATGTTGGAAACACAGTGAGGCGGTTTGCCTCTAACAACAGGTTAGTGTGTGTCTGTGAGTGTGTGTGCCAATATGTCTGTGGCACTGTGCACATATATGAAACTAGCTGGCTTGTAATCAGACATACTGGAAGCTGATCAGCCAGTCACTACTCCATGTCGAGAAGTTGAATATCGTCTGATTCCGATCCCTGGCCAGTTGATCGGTCCATTTGTACTTTGTACTAAGGATCTGACAGATTAAACAACATTTAATGTCGACTTTGAAGGATATTTGAATACTCTTTACGGGGTAATGTGTACAGAAGTTCAGGGTTGCGCTGTATGCATTTAAAAATGTCTTACTTTGTTCATAATCTAGCAGCTATACACAGGTCAGAGGTGGAAGTAGGTGGCACTTAAATTTCATTTAAATGAATGGTCTTTGATTAAACTGTTACTTTTCACATCATCTCTTTTAATCCAAATTACATAAATCTAAAAAAGAAATTTTCAGTGAAAATAATTTCTTTTGTGCATAGCTCAGAAATATGGCCTCACCATTGCCTCCTCATTTAGTTTGCATGGACCTGTGCAAATTAGTCCCCACCTCACCCTTTCAACCATGTGTCCTGCATGACTGAGCAGCTTGGTGCGAGATGCACTAGTAGCACAGCTCATAGCAATGACAAAAATGTAACACCAGCCTCCAATTTATCACTTGTAGCTTACCAGTGCCTGCACTGGTTTCTGGGTTTGATGAGAACATTAATAATACCAACAGCTCTGCTGATTCCTTAGTAGTCTATTAGTTTGCACTTTAGCATGGACACCCAGTCCCCTTTGCAGCATTGCTTATAATCACTAATCACTTCCTGTGAAGCTCTTCTAATTTTAATTTGCAATCTGACTTGCTTCATCTGCACTATGAGTTAGAACAAAGAAAACACACCTGTGCAGTGTCAGTCACTACTCGTTGTGTGAAACCTTTTGGGATCGAATACCATCTGTGTCACATTATATTCATCCTTCCCCATGTACGTCATTGGGTTTAGACAGAGCTGTATCGGCATGAGACGGCGTTAAGGTGACAGTTGCCACAGTGTGACGTTGTGCTGTATCTGTAGTAATAGCCCTAAAAGACGTCAGGGGATTTACTCAAGCTGACAGGAAGATGGCATAGTCTATTGATGCATTAATTCAACTGCCGTTTCTACTCACAAAGCCTCCAGTGCCTATAAAAATGCTGGGATTCCATTCTGAGTGAGGAATGAATAGCAAATTGTAACTCTATGATGCTGTATTTATCCACTGTTGAACCCCCCCCCCCCCCCCCCCCCCCCCCCTTTTTTTTTTTTTTCCCTGACTGCACTCCTAGACTAGAGGACAGGGTGCCAGATTTTAAACTTTTCCCTTGCCCTTATATTTGTCTGATATTCTTGAACTAATAAGAATATCGGACTTGCTGATGAAAATTATAGTTATGCAGGAGAAAGTAATGCATGCCAAAGCAAGAGCCAACACAACAATTTGGATTTCCAATACTCCAGAGTTGACATAAATGATTACCATGATTCAGTCATTCTGCCCCCCAAAGCAATATCATTGCTAACGTGCTGAATAATTTATGTAAGCTGCGATATAGTATCTTCCAGCTTGCAGCTTTGACACCACCCAGGATAAGATGTGCACTGGTGCCAAATGTGTTGCTGTCAGTTGCACGCAATTACGTTACTTTAGTTAACTCAAAATGAGTTTTGTGAGAGAATGCCATCTCTGCAAGTGTGGTTGTTAACTTCAGTAAGCAGGTTTCAGGAAAGTTAGCGAAACGAGCTGGTATGAAGTAAAGTCATGCTGCATAAAACCCAGTTCTTAATGGAAATCGGTGCCTCCGTCTCTCTCAGCTCTTTGCTGTGGTCACAGACAGATTGCTGGGAGGGTGCATTAGCTGCTCAAACCCACAGACCCACACAGACATGCAGAAAGTAACACTAGTTGTGCATCAAAATCTGTCAGTAATGAAGACGTTATGAGCAACTATCAAACACCTGAACTTTGAAATGGACAGAACACAGTTTTGCAGAAATGCAGCATGTGCTATAACTATGGTCAGCTTGTTTTCCTTTCTTGATCCCTAATTCTACGACCCCTTTATTGTACACCCATTACAAACTATGAAATGCCATGTGCATGTAATTTTCGAGTCTAATTAGCTGTGTTTAGCTATCCTTTGAAGCTGTGACTGACTGGCTGCTTCACTGCTAACAGCAGATTCTTGAGCTGTATCTGCAGCAGAGGGCTTTTAAATCTGCAGCAGAGTGATGTTAAATTAAATTGTTACATCGGTGACTATGGCATGCTAGTCTGCTATGTACTTGAGTGGGCGGGTGGAGTGTTTTTGGGAAGGGGGTGTAAAGTACCACTGGTCTACAACATCCCACCCACACTCCTTAATAAAATTGTGCAGGAAGGAAAAGAAAGAACAAAGTCACAGTGCGTCCACAAGTCAGACTGATGCCTGTGATTAATGTTCTCTGTTCTTTGAAGTTTCACTTTGACTCTGATTTCAGAAGCACATTAATTTGGTTTTGTTTTGCATTAAAAGCTCCTTGATGGAATTAGTGAGACTTTGCAATGTCTTAACATTTACAAAACAGCTCCCTCAGAAGGTCCTTCACGAGGGGCCTGGACTTGACTGCATGTAGTTGTTTATAAAATAAAAATTCAAATTTTCACTAAGCTTGAATAAATAATTACATATTCTTCTTAGCAAGGTCCTGTAGTTTAGCCAGTCAGATCACGATGACTTTTAATGCCGTGGTCCGAGCAGGGTTTATCGTGACTGCTGCCATGAGAGGACTTCATGTTTGCCCAGGAAACCAGCGCAGGAATCACAGGGTCCAAGATGTGTTTGTTGTATTAATATTAGTGGTGATGCAACGTGCTGCGCCATTATGAAATCCAGATTAGTAGTGTGTGATGCAAACATGGCCAGCTGGCTGGCCGGCTCCAGTCCACTAACAGTGCTGATGTTCCTGTATCCAGCTGCCTGTCATCATGGAGAGTTAGTCCTTTCCTTTGCGTTTAAGATTGTGGTAGGTCGCTGTGTTGGCTCGAGGGGAGATTAAAGGAGTTCTTCTTCTAGAAGAGACGCCTGTCTAAACTGAAGGGGTAAAAAAAAAATGTCCATGTTTGGTTTTATATTGTTATTCCTGCTCTTTTGCATTTTCCCCTCCGACTAGTTGTTGCAGTTGCAGTTGCTGTTTGCACTGGATGATTCCAAATCATTCAAACGCTGATTCTTAACAATAACAATACATTACGTTCTATAAATCTGTGCAATATTACTTTCCGAGTTTCACGAGTATAGGAAGACGATCGCTGTAAATATAAAATGAGCTTCTGAGAACTGTTGATAGGGCAATCAGCAAAACCACCAAGCCACTCAAAGCTGAAAGTTCCATTACAGCTCGGTGTCTCACTAGAGATTAAGACGGATAAATGTTCATCGCACATAAAGACCATTACTCAGATATATCTTGTGCCTCTTCCCCTCATTTCACCTCCCTCACTTGCTGAAAATCCCTTCTCTCTCTCTCTCTCTCTCTCTCTCTCTCTTTTTTTTTTTTTTTTTTAATTTAAATCTGCTCTCAGCCACCATCACTAGTTCTTCAGAGAATGATGACCGCAGCGGCTCCAGCCTGGAGTGGAGTAAAGATGGCAGCCTAAGAGGCAGCGGTCGCCATGGCCTGGCACAGAGCGTGCGGGCGGACACCTGCTCTCCTGTGGCCGAAGAAGACTCCAGCAGTGCCACAGCAACACCTGCAGACACCCCATCCAGGACAGACCAGCAGCACCCTAACATATCTGCGGGTGCTCCAGGGCCACCACACCCTCCAAGTCACTCACCTGAGGGACCCATTGCGTACCCGCCACAGACATCAGCTTCCCTCATGATGCCGAGGCCAAACTCTGTAGCAGGTAAGACTCCTTGGTTTTTGAGGTCTTGACATCTGGAGCTCAAGAAGTATACAGGAAATGCTCTGTATACTTTTCATCTGTGACTGCATTGTGTTGCCTGTCAAGATCGTAACCGTGAGATACGACCTGTGCCAGAGGCTGACATGTGGCGTGCCAGAGGCTGACATGTGGCATGTCAGTTTAATCCAAGCGAGTGATAGACACCGAAGAGTGAGAGCATCTGTAGTAGGTTTAGAAGAAATAAGAAGTCAATAGTTCAAAGAACGGACTGTGCTTTTCAGAACAGGAGTATCAAGGCAGAAGTTTGGGATTAGACAGCTGCTGTGTGGTGTGGCTCGCCACTGCCTCGCCATGTCAAACCTAAGCACACGCTCCGGTCTGGCTGATCTGTTCTGCATTCCTGCCCTGGAGCCTCCCTGTTGTGGTTCAGCTTACCATATCCACACAGCTGTCACAGTTGTTGATATTTCCCCCTTCACCCCCTTTTCCCTTATGTCTTTTCACCCATACTATTCCCAGGTCTCCTCATACCTTATTGCTTTTGACCTCGGCCTATTTTTGGTGAATCAAACAGCAGTACGTTTAGCATTTTCCTATATATAATTTTGCCTAAATGCAGTTTGTAGCTAAGCTGACAGTATGAGTCATGTACAGCTTTTATCATCCACTCACTCACCCACCTCCCTTCTTTACTCCTTATCCCATTCAGGGTTGGAGGCGTTGCCTGCAGTTTATCCTAGTGGGGTACGCCCTGGACAGGTTTGACTAGAGATGCGCAGGACCCCCCCCCAAAAATTACCTTTCAAATGCAAAATATTATTTTTTATTACAAAAGACATGATCAAACTTTCCCTCAAGCTGCAGTAAGTTGCAAGATCTTCTCACACTTAGTTGAAAATAAAGTGCTCTGCTATTGCAAAGAGGCACAAAGAATTATACCCAGCTTTCCCTGACATACTTCACACTAGCAACATATTAGCATGTAGCTATAAGTTTGATTGCGACTATTTGCCTGCACCGCCGTGTACATGTTCCGCATGGACATAGACTCGGTGCATCTGTATTTTGACACGTAAGTGAATCTTGAACTAATCAGGAGTATATTTTATGGCTCAAATGTTAATGCAAGCTTATGCTAATGATTTTACTCCATAATTAGCAGGGCTGCCCATGCTTGTTGATAGAATGAATGTACACTTGAATAAACGTTGACGGACCAGAGTGGTATGTTAACTGTAAGGCTGTAGAAACAAAAGAGTGAGACTACATTAGAGTCCAACTCAAAGGAGCAAACAGAAAGAGAAGAAAAGACAAACAGTTTAGAGCACAGATGAAATGTTTGTTACATTGAATTTTGAAAGCAGACAATTCTGCCAGTGAGGGAAAATCACAGCAGGGGCAACCTGGGCTGAGCTGTGAAAAGAAGCATAAAAACATGAGTGACTCAGGTCAAACACCTGGCCTAGACAGAGACGACTCAAAGTTTAAAAGACCTCATGAGACTTTTTCCTCTAGAATCTTCCTTGAATATGTTGTTTTGCTTTACCTCTTTAGTCTGTATGTAGCAGCTGCCAATGTTTTGAAGTTCAGATACTCCTGCCTCCCTTGGGTTTATTCTTGATGAAATATAGTAACAGTTCCCGTGTGTCTACTTCTAGACTGTTTTCTCTCTTTGATAAAATCTAGTCCCAGTTCCTATTCAACATACCAGAGAAATGCAACTGTGTAATGTCCACTCTAGGTAAGCAATTTAACTTGTGAAGGCAGTAATGGAGTAAGATGGGATGAGGACAAGCTATAGAAGAAGTAAGGAGTAGTACATGGTAGGCTCACGGTACTGATATTTCCTTGCATACCATAGCTCATAGCTTGCGCATGTATTTTACACAGTGGCCACTGCTTTGATATTTTCTGCAGCCCACAGTTGGATGTGTTGTTCCCTGATGATTCTATTGTTCCAAGAGTCCGTACCATTTTTACATCTCATCATTATTGTGTGTGACATAAACCTGGACGGTCCAGGCGCACAGTGGCTCATAAAGCTTAACAGACCAGAAAATGTTTGGCTGTTTATGTGTGTTGGTTTGCGTGTGAGCACCGGTGTGCTTGTGTCTGTCTGTCCTCCCAGAGTTTATGGGCTGATGTCATAGTTATGCAGTGTTGCCCTCTGAGACCGGCAGAACACGCACCTTAGATTGGTTCAGGCCATAAATGAAGTTGTCTCATCGCGTCCTTGATGCTCTCTCCCAGGGTTTCGTCACACAGTGTAAAATCTTTCTTGGGGTCACAGCATAGCAGAGACGGCACTTCTGTTCAAGGAAATTGTATTCGGTAAAAACCCCCAAAAAGTAACGAGTCTAAAGAAGCAATGAGAGAAAAGAAGCTACCACGGCGAAACATAATATGTATTCATCATTAGTGCATTCATTCTGTGCCAGAACCTTGGTGACTACACTGAAAAAAATATGTTGTTGGATTTACTTAATTCAATGGTGGACATTTGTTGCACACAGATGTTTTGCTTTGGCAGCAACTTAAACAATTGAGTTAAATTAACACAATTTATTCATGTTCAATAAACCTGTGCAATTTGTGTTGATAAAATGTGACTTAAACATGTTTTGATGAAGTAATTTGAGCTCTTGAAATATTTTAATCCTTCACAATTTTCTCACTTTATCCCAACACCATTCAATAACTTTTACCCAATACTACTTGGTCACTTAAATGCTACATGTTATCTTCAAATTACATTTTGCTATTATATTCTAGCATCAAATACACAATTTTCAAATGGAGGCCTTATAACAGATTGTATTGTTCTCTTCCAAGATGGTTGCTGGCATCCACCAGTAACCTTTCAAAACAAAATGTCTAATTTCACTGCATTGACAGTAGGTAAAGAATTAAACTGACATTACTCCTCCACTGAATCTCCATAAATCAACAGTTAAATAATGTCAGTTCTTCCGTGTTCTCTGGAATCAATCACAGCAAAGAAATTAGACTCTTTCTTTTGAAAAATGTTGGGAAAGAACAAATCAAAACATTCTATTTAAGGCCTCTGACGTCAAGATTCAGTTAAACAACAATTATAACTAAACAATTTGAGGTAATGTTAGTTTCCATTAACATTAAATTAGGTTACTGAATTGGCAAACACCTTCCTATTAACACTACCCATTTTACCCCAATAACTAAAGAAATTAGCACCTGCAGGTCAAAACCTTTATTCAAGAGATGCAAAAATAACATTGATACAGTGACTGTCAAAAAATACAGCACTGATCATACTGTGACATCTTGGTTCAAAACAGCACACTTAGAAATATTCAACGTTCTTTACTTCAAATGAATGAAACTGAAAATACCATTTCACACGGCCCATATGGGATATTTAGACTGTATAACTGTTCATGCTACATCTCTTCACTAGTAAAAGAAAGAAAAAATACAAAGAGAAATTTAAAAATGCTGCCAAAATGCTGTACAGAGCAAAAGGAAAAACAAACAACAACAACAAAAACGGCTCGTCCTCATGGCAGTTGCAGAGTTTATAAAAATGAACCCTGCGATCCGTTTCTGGAATTGAGCTTCAAAATGCAGCAGAACAAGTGTGAGATTTAAATGTCTTCTCACCTAGAGCTGATCACCTTGCATGCATAACAGTGAGCTTTCCTTGCAGGAGCAGTTTTGTCTCAGTTGTGAGCTTTTCTTGAGAGCTGAGTTGCATCCAACTCCATTACCACCCTTTGAATCACCTCAAAAGTGTAGCAGAGTTGTGATGGGTAACTCATGTTGAAGGAATAAAAAAGGTCCAAACAGCATGGCTACTGCAAAGGTCACGTTATCCAGATCTTGAAGAACTACTATACCCTCGATGATGATGCCAACATCAGAAAAGTCATTGCCTGGTGCATCCTCTGGAGACAGATGTTCATTGTGGTTTTCTCAATCTGTGCAGTGGCCTCAGTCAAGTCCTGGTTAAACACAAAACATTTCTTTAAGATTCCTTTTTAAACTCATCTCTTTTTAATCTACCAGTTCTAATGTTAGAGTAATTTAAACCAATGCAAGCAACATAGTAAATAGCTATAGCCAAAGAGTGGCCTGCCATGCTGCCATTCATGGTCTAACAGAGTTTCTAAGACAGAGTGAAAAACATAATAATTTCAAATGCTTTACATTAGTTTTTGTTAGAAAGACACCGGCCCATCAGAAATCCAGGTTTTGTCACTCAGAAGATGTTAGAATTTAGACTTTCAGCCCCACAATTTGGTTAGCTGTTGGTCTTTTTTTTTTTTTCAAACAAAAGCTAATGTAAATACTGGTGGGATTTTCCTTTGTTCACTAGAATGACAAATTTAAAGTTTTTTCACACTGATGTGACCCCTAATATAGGGGGGTGGGGCCTCAAGGGGGGGCGGCCGAGTTCACTACCAGGCCTCATGTGAACTTCAAATTATTAAAGAGGACTACTGGTCCTAACCAGTCCAATGAGGATCAAGTGGATAACTAAATGCATTTTTAAATGTTGCAAAGCCACAATCTACTCATAAAACACTCACCATGAACTCCTGCGTGGAGAAGATGTTGCAATTGTCTTTCACACGGATGCGGAGCACTTTGATGAGACTCCCTTCGAGCATTAACGTCATCCTAAAGTATTATAACAAAGAAAACAGAGATTTGTGAACTTTTCAGTAGCACAGAAGAAAATGATCCCAGACAAAAACTTAAACCAGTCAACATGCAACACCAGCATCTACAGAGAAATATCAAAAGTTTCTGTTTGACATCAACTTTATGGATATATAGTTTCCAGAACATTTATTTTTTTAAAAAGATAAATATTTTCTCAGTGGGCCAGTAAATGCATAACGAAAATTATGGCATCCTTTCGGTGGAATCATTACTCACAGGTAATAGTTGACTGTTTCAATGGATGCAGCATAAAAATCTTTTACTGACCTAATGCAATACATATACACTTTGTAGTTAAAGAATTTTAAAGTTCTTACTGTCATTATGGCAGCTACATCCTTTAGCTTTGTGCCCTGTTCCCCCGATCACTTTGCAAACACTTTCAGCAGACTGTCAGAGAGAAACTCAGCTCCGTCAGAAACCTTGACTGTAAAGGCAAGGTTGGGATGCACTGGAATGCTGCATTTCATCTAAAATGACATAAAATTATTTTGAAATAACAGCAGGCACTGTGCTTGGTTAATCAGTAATGTTTTGTTGAATAAAAACTGTGTTTCCAGATCTTATGGGATTAAAAAAATCCAAAGATGTTTGTTTCTGATTTGCAACCCAAGAACCCACAAGTTACAACCTCATTTTAGTTCAAGTGTGCATTAATGTGAGTCCAGTAATCACCTTTCTGACAATACATACAGGTTAAACCTATGGCAGATTTTGGATTTCTCAGTTGTATTAATAGGGTGGTCTATTTGAGTATGCATGCACCTAATAATTATAAAAAACCTATTATAATTAAGTTACAGAAACCTTAAGCGAAAATAGAATATACTTTCTTACCATAACACCTTGAACCCACAATCCATCAGCTGACTCCTGGTGAAATGCAGAATAGAGGTCATCTCTCAATGTGCAGCAAAAAAAAACAAAAACAAAAGGACAGCAGGTGAGGGCAGGAAGGGTAGGGATGTAAGCTAGCATAATGCCGCTGATGATATTAGCTAAAGCTGTTCAATGTCCAAAATCTCACTAACACCACGGTGCAGTAAATACACAATGTAACTGAAGAGTCAGTTGGCAAATCTATTCACACAGAAAACCAAATTATGTTATGAGTGCCTCGTAATTAGGTTTAATGTGATATTACGGCTCTTGTGCCAAAGACAAATTCAAATGAAAAAGCGCCAATTCTTTGACAACAGATAAAACAGCAAATAAGCTAACGGCTCTTTTTTAGCATGTTACATGGCGGCACTCTAGACGTTTAACTACATTTGGCTGAAATATGGTAAACATTAATTCAAAAAATCAAGACATACCAAAAACGTAGAGTTGGCTGCTCGACTTGACTGAGATGGATGCATTTTTTAAACCACGATCCAAAGCCCGCGAGATGAAATCACGCGTGGTTTCACGAGATTTAACGTTGCTATCTTATTGACTTACTTCACCTGAACATGATATGAACAATTTAATACACCCTTTCTGCATATCATGTAGTTTTTACACTATATAGTTACATTTATCTTTAAAACATGAGGCAATTGCGTTAAATACATGCAAGATGCTTACATAAATCCAAGAGATGGCCAGTCCCTTTTTTTCAGTGTATTGTTTGTCCTGTGTTTGTGAAACAGCATCTGAGATAATGAGCTGTCTGGTTAATCTATAAATTTCTCTTTATTTTATTGATAGATATTAAATAGGAGCACAGAGATTAAAGGCAGAAGCAAACAAATAATCATGAGTTCATTTAGGGCATAATTGCTTCATGCTACAGTATTGCTATTAGTTTTTAATTTTATCTTATGATTATCAACAACTAAGCTGTAGTGCCTCTGCACCTCACTGTACAATACCTTGTGCAATACTTTTTGTAAATAGTCAACAGTGCAATAGACTCAATACTTGAAATGTGCAATTCACTTGTATTTTTATTTTTTATTCCTATTTATTCTATTTATCCCCTTTGTATATTTTATTTATATTTGTCTCTGTATTTATATGTGTGTGTGTATATATATATATATAACAGTTCTGTAACTGTAACTTCGGTCGTTGCTGTGCTTTTTTTGGAAGTCGAATTTCCCAGAGGAACCCACCCGAGGGATTAATAAAGTTCTATCTTATCTTATCTCTCTTATCTTATCTCCACCAAAAAGACAAGGTGCTGGAAACATTCCTCAGAGTGATTGAAATTATGGCATGATATAGTTGCTGCTCATTCATGATGTGAATCTCCTGTTTCACTACATCCCAAAGGTGCTCTATTGGATTGAGATCTGGTGACTGTGGAGGTAGAGTGAGTACTGTAAACTCGTTTTTATAGACAGAAGATGAGTACACTTTGGACACAAGGGATCGACATGGTTAGCAACAATACCCAGGTGGCCTGTGGCATTTAAAACCATGTTCAGTTGGTACTAACAGGCTAAAAAGTGCAGAGAACCACCACCAAGAATGGATCAATGCTT